>NW_015151025.1:12626-28438 GCF_000732505.1 Cyprinodon variegatus | reverse complement strand
GGTAGGATAAGATTGTTTTTTCTTTTCGGGTTTGTTTTTCGGCCCTGTTCTGACATGCGGGAGGTTTGTTAGTCTGTGTTTTTGGTCTGTGTCTCCCCATGTCAGAAGCCTGCGTTCAGTTTGGGTTTTTTTTTTTTTTTTTCTGAATGATCTGTGTCTGGCCATGATGAGAATATGAAGGACATGATTTGGATGGGTTTACATTTTTAATACATTTAGAAAATAATCAGTCTGTAGTTTTTTTTATATACTAACATGTTTGAATTCACCAATTAAATGTCAGACACTGAAATTTCTTCCATTGGAGCTTTTAATGTGACATCTCTAGTCCAGGCTGATCCTGCTGCTGCTGCTGCTAAACAAGTCCTCTGTCTTTGGCTGTGTTGTAGGAGCCAGTTACAGCACTTTATCCCCAGCACATGAAAGCCACGGTGCAGTGGGACTGGAAGTCATTGCAAATTACTTTGACAGCAGCACCTTGATATTCAGTGGGCATTGGTAACCAATGCAATCTCCTTATCTATAATTTCCCAGTGTTCCTCCTTGTTCCAAGCAGAACATGCATGCCCAGAGTGCAGTGGTACACTATTTGGATGGGTGCCGTTATTGCAGAGCGGCCAGCTTCACAAAAAGAGTTGGAAGGCCGTATTAAAGTTCACTTTCTTCAATGTGGGGTGCTGGCACTCCTAGAAAATATCCCTCTAATCTGTGTTTGTGTGATTGTAGAGCTGCAGTGACCTTACTGGAAACTTCTGCTCAGATGTATAGAAGACAAGACGGTGATAGGAGAAAAGTTCTGAGGATGAAGCTTGTCCCTCGTGTTTAGAAGCAGCTTCCAGGCGTCCGGATCCTCAGATTGTTCTTAATGCTGCGATAGGTAGGATTTCTCTTACCGAGTGGGGCAATGTAGTTGGCAGCTTGGCAGTTGATGGAGATGCTTGATGGAGGATGCTTGATGGAGCTCCTCCGTTGAGCTCTGTTTGTCTGCTTCTTTAGCCTGGTCTGGTACTCAGTCAGTGGACTTCTCTCAGTTGGAGGCTTGGACTCAGATGGTTCTCTCCACTAGCTTTACTGCTGTGCGGTTGGTCTACAACACCTGGAATGGACCCATCCACCTGCTGGATAATTGTTACAGAGGATGTTAAACTCCAAAGGTGAAATGAAGAAGAGGTCATCAGCTGTTTTAGTTTAATGTTTATCTTCAGTCTGGATCCTGTCTGTCTCTGGTTTAGTTGTGTCCCTGTAGACAGTGACATGCAAGTCTCTACAGTTTGGGACATTTGGGAGTGAAGTTACCTAAAGTAGCAGCCATTCACAATGGCCCTTCCCAGTCAAACGCCAGCCGATTGGCAGCAGACCCCCTGCAACTCTCTGCAAATTCCCCTCAAACTTTCAGCCACTGGAGTGACCCCCTCCTTTTCCTTGCAGTGCTATTTTTTTTTTTACCATTACTTCCCCCTGTCACTGAAGTACAGGGAGATGACGCTTCTCTTTAGATCTTAGTGTCTACACTAGTGACACTTAGTGAATATTTTAGAACAAAGATTGATGTTTAAAAAGAAATTGTAGGGGACCAGCCATGGACAGGCGAGGAAGCCGCCAAGGACCAGCCAAGGGCCGATAAAGGAAAGTGGGGAAATTTAGAATGGATACTACTGTACTGTAGAGACAGCTGAGACTGTATCAATACAATAATGAAATAAACGGATGATATTTCTCATCCACCGTTCATTGTCCTTCTGCTGTAATTAAACTCATCTAATGCACGATAATAATAAAAATGTATAATGTTGCTCAGTGACTGACATTATTTTCTCCTAAGTCAGTATGAAACTGTATTCCTTGGACAGATTGATTTTCATTTTGTTTTGCCTATACATTTCAGTTAATGTATAAGCTAATAAACAGTATAGAGGATCTATGCCTTTTACTATCAGTGAACCTTGACCGTTTGGCATGGCTCTCATCATACAATCTCCTGCCTGTACTTTTGCAATTTGTAGCAAAGGTAACAGAGTCAAAAGCAACAGATGTTGACTTGAAAGGTCTTATCATTTAAGACAGCACTTTGTTCTGTAGACTTGACTCCAACTACCTGCCAACTTAGGTATTAGGTTAATACAATAGTAAATCAGTAGCAAAGGTGCGTATGAAATGTTGCAGATGAAATTGGGGAAGTCCTAATAAAAAGGATCTAAAAACTTTTACCCAAATAGTTGGAAGTAATTTAAACTGTTAAAAAATTTAGTTACTGTGTTAGACAAAATCAAAGATTTAGACACTCTAAACTATAATAACACAAAAACCAACAACAATAACATTCAGTCCATTACATTAGATTCAGTTATTGTTGTTTGTACTTTGATCCGAGATAGATCAGAAAAGGTTTTCACTTACATGGACTACAATGCTTGTAGGTGTGGTTTGTGGGTATAAAGCACTTTCTCCTTTATACAGTATATCACTCGCTGTTTAACTTTCCTGCCAGCAAGTCTATTGCTGCAGAGTTCAACTACAGACTTTACAAAAGCAGGAATAGGACAATTCAGATAAGAACGATATTTTTGTGTTTGTTTGTTTTGTTTCTCCTTCTGCTGCCTGTTTTTCCTCCTTTAACCATGTGGATTTATAATTTTTTGCTGAGCTTCGACCTTAAAGGGATTTTCTTGTTTGGTTTATTATTCCTGTTGATAGCTGACTATCTGAAGAACAAGAAACCATCAAACTTTCCTCCTGGACCCAGAGCTCTTCCCTTTGTGGGAAATATCTTGAATTTTGACAGTAATCAGCCGCATGTTCATTTCACCAAGGTATTAACACACACTAAGCACTTACAATTATATCTGCTCTAACTTTCCTTTAACTTCATGGAGAAATATTATTACAGATGTTTTCAGTAGTATTGATTTGTTTTCTCCTTTTTAAGAGGTTTAATGTATTTATATTCATTGTGTCCTATTTCTTCCAGAGCCTTTTTAAAAAGCTTCAAAAGATTAGTCAGAAAGCAGCCGCAACAGCTTTTAGGCTGCATACCAAAACCAATAAATGTGTTACAGAAATCAGAAATTGGGTTAATGTGTTGTCATGTTTAAGCAAGGTTGGGGACGTTGCTAAAGAGAAGGATGGTTGAAAAATAACACCCAACACTTTGGGGATATAATTTTTTTGGACAATCACAAAGAAATTGGGACTTTTTTGCAGTAGTATACCCTTGTCAAAGGGTATACTACTGAACTACTGTTAAGAGCAAAATAGAATATAATGAAATCAAACATGATGGTGCTAGTGCAATGAACTGTGGCTGCTCTACTACTTAAGATCTTTAACATTCATAAAGTTAATGGTATGATTATGATTGCTTTCAAACAGAAAATACTGAAGGAAAACATCTATCCATGTTCTTATGATAAAGTGCTCTTGGTTTTTTAATCTGAAAAGCCCACCACATTTTCTGGGGGGTGGGGGTCAGGGCCACCTGGGGGGGGCTTATTTTATGGGCCTCACCACGGTCGGCCTCCTCCATCCCCTCTCGCATCTAGACATTGAGGGTTCAGGGTTGTCGAAGAGGGGGGTGTGCTGGCACCGTCTATCTCCTGGATGGGGGATGGACTGTGCCGGACACCCCCTCTTGGTACTCCCAGTTTTAATTACATCTGAGAGCAACACGCAACAACACCGCATTTGAGCAGGCGCAGGGAGGATCGTGGTCTTCTCACTGCCGCCCGGAGTCTTGGGCCTGGAGGAAGAGTGAGCCACCTGGTCCGTGGTTTTGGCTGGGGCCAGCTGCGGGGCCTAGGTGGCCTGGCGGCGGCGGGGCTGTCGCCTCTGCTCTCCCCAAAGAAGGTTGGAAGGAGGGGCATTTTTATTTTATTTTTTATTTTTTTTGGGGGGGGGGGGGTTCTGGTTGGGTGGCCTGCGTGGGATGGGTGGGCCCCGGTCCCGGGGGGGGGGGCTCTTGCTGGGGGTGGTCCGGTCCGTGTGCGGGGTGGGGGGCCGGGCTCGAAGCAGGAATGAGATGGGTTGGTGTGGCGGTGTCGCCGCTCCACTCCCCCCCATCCGGATTTTAGGTTCACTAATTGGGTCATCCGATAGTCCCGGGACCAACCACTGGTGCCACCGGGTTTTGGTCCTGGTATTATTGGATGTGAGTGTTATGTGTGAATGTGTGTCCGCGTTATTTTATTTATGTATTTTTTATTATTTATTTATTTATTTATTTATTTATTTTTTGTGGTGTGAGTGGGGTCACTAGGGAGGGGTCTCAACTGCACCCTCTCCCAAATACATCAAGTCTCCGCTAAGTGCAGAGCCCATTCCCCCCGTCCTGCTCTCCCTCCACTGGCTGGCATCGGGGCTCACCGGTGCACTGGTGGAGCTCGGGATCTGGGGGTGGATGCCCGGGGGGCTGCTGGCTCATCCCTGGTGGCCTCTCCGCTGGCGCTGGCCTGCCGGGGCTTTGCTGGGGCTCCTGTCTGGGGGTCGGGCGCCCCTGGGGCCTCGGATCCCTGGGGCCTGGGACTGGATCCACTACGGGGTGGGGCTGGGTGTTGTTTCGGTGTCATTGCCGGTCCCTTCACTTCGATGCTGGTTCCTGGGCAATGCTTTTTCCGAGGACGGTTCTGTGTTAACGGTTCAGGGGGGAGGGGAGCTGCACGGCATGGTAGGGTGCAGGTCTTGGGTCTTGTTTTGGGCTCTGTTTTTTCTGCTTGCATTTCTCCTCTTGCATAGGGGAATTTTTATTTATTTTAATTTTAATTATTATTTATAAATTAATTGGCATGTTTGTTTTCTCAGGGGGCAGGCGGGGGTCCTGCTGGGGGTGCGCCGCTGGTGTTTGGGGGGCCGGTGTGGATGGGCTGGCTGCGCTGATTGGGGATCTCCTCCGGCCGCGTGTCGGGGGCTGGTGCGGGCAGTGGGTGGGGTGCGGCGGTCTGCTCTTTTTGCGGTCGGCTGCCGGGTGGCTTTTCTGCTCTTGGGTTGATTCTGTGCGTGGTGTGTTGCGTTGCGCGCTGTTGGCATCAGTCTTGGTGGGGTGGGGCCTCGCTTTTGGCCTGGGGTTGTTTTGGGGGCGTCCCGCGGCGCTCGCGGCCGGTTCGCGGTGGATGCGCTTGGGCCCCGGCCGTGGGCGAGGCCGCCTGTGTGTTTTTTCTGGGTGGTGCGGTCGCGTTGGGTGTTGCGGCCGGTCGCCGGGGCTTGGTGCCGGGGCGTGTTTCGGTGCTCTGTGGGGTTGGGGCGTTTCGGTCGGTGCCGTGGGGGGGCCGGCATGGCGGTGGCTGGGGGGCTTTTTCGGTGCTGTCTCTCCTCCTCCCTTGGTGGGGTCTGATTTCCGGGGCTGGCCCCTACTTGGTGCCTTCGCTCTTGGGGTCCCTTTGGGCACCTGGGGCTTTGGGTCTCTTCTGGCGCTGGAGTGCTCCGGGGGGTGTGCCTCTCCAGCTCTCCACAACCACTATTGAGCATTTTTTCATGCGCAAGTTCACCCTCACAAACAATTACAGGTGATTGGCTCCAGGTACTTAGAGATTCACTTCCAAACAGAAACCCTCAGAGCTCAGAGACATAGTCCCTCTAGCCCTTCCAGGCCTCCTCCCAATGGGACATGCCTGGAACACCTCCAGAGGGAGGTGACAAAGAGTCATCTGAAACAGATGCCCGAGCCTCCTCAGCTGGCTCCTTTTGACGTGGAGGAGCAACAACTCTACTCCGAGCTCTTCTCCCGGGTGCACCCAGCCACCCTGCAAAGGAAACTCATTTTGGCCACTTGTATTCACGATCTTGTCCTTTTGGTCATTACACAGATCTCATGACCATAGGCGAGAGTGGGAACATTGATCGATCAGGAAATCGAGAGCTTTGCCCCCCGACTCAGCACCCTCTTCACCATGACAGTCCAACACAGCGACCACATCACTGCAGACGCTGCAACCACGCATTCATCAATCTCTCTCCATCCGTCCGTCACTCGTGAACAAGACCCCGAGATACTTTAACTCCTCCCACTGAGACAAGGACTCTCCACCAACCTGAAGAGGAAAGTCCACCTTTCTCCGGTGAAGAACCATGGCCTCTGATTTGGAGGTGATGATGCTCCTCTCGGCCACTTCACCCTCAGCTGCAAACCGTCCCAGTGCTCTTCAGATGTCCTGGTTTGATGAGTCCAACAGGACAACATCATCTGCAAACAGCAGAGATGATATTATGAGGTTCCAAAACCGGACACCCTCTGGTCCCTGGCTGTGCCTAGAAATTCTGTCCATAAATGTCATAAATAGAACCGGTTAAAAAGGTCAGCCCTGGTGGAGACCAACTTACAGCAGGAACAGTTCTGACTTACTGCTGGAAAGCGAACCATGCTCCTGCTGCGGTCATACAGATCACCCCCCACAGGGCACAGTGAGGGACACGGTCGAAAGCCTTCTCCAGATCCACAAAACACATGTAGACTAGTTGGGTGAATTCCCACGAAGCCTCAAGCACCCGATGAATGGTATAGAGCTTGTCCGGTGTTCCGTGATCGGGACAAGAACTGGACTCTTCCTGCTGAAGATCGACTATCGGCTTCATCCTCCTTTCCTGCACCCTGGAGTAGACCTTACCGGAGAGGATGAGGAGTGTGATTTCTCTGTAATTGGAGCATACCCTCCGGTCCCCCTTTTTAAAGAAAGGCACCACCACCCCAGTCTGCCAATCCAGGGGTACTGTCTCTGACTGCAGAGACGTGTCAGCCAAAACAGTACTACAACATCCAGAGACTTAAGGTACTCATCCAACCCTGAGAATCTACCAATGAGAAGCTTTCTAACTACCTTGGTAACTTCAGCCTGGCTGATGGGTGAGTCCGCCTCCAGGTCCCCAGCCTCTTCCTCCTCCTCGGAAGGAGTGATCTTCGAAGTACACCTTCCACAGCTCGACAACCTGCCTAGTCAAGTTCAGCAGCTCCCCACCCACACTGTAAACAGTTGGTGAAGCACTGCTTTCCCCTCCTAAGGTGCAGACAATTGCCAGAACACTTTCGAGGCAGACCGATAGTCCTCCTCTATGGCCTCTCCGAACTACTCCCAGACCAAAGTTTTTACCTCTGTGACCACACGAGCCACAGCATGCTTGGCCTGCCAGTACCTCTCAGCTGACTCTGGAGTCCTACTAGCTAAAAAGGCCAGGTAGGTCTCTTTCTTCAGCTTGACGGGATCCCTTACTTCCGGGTTGCCACTATCGGGTTCAGGGATTTCCGCCGCGACAGGCACCAGAGACCTTACGCCCACAGCTACGAATAGCATTGACAATGAAGGAGGAGAACATGGACCACTCTGACTCCATGTCAACAACCTCCCTCGGGATCTAGGAGAAACTTCTCCGGAAGTGGGAGTTGACGACTGCACTAACACGGGGATCCACCTGATGTTCTCGACAGACCCTCACAACATGCTTAGGCCTGCCACATCTGACCTCCAGACGCTTCAGGTTGTGATCGGTTGACAGCTCAGCCGATTGTCCGAGACACGCAATCAGAGATCAGATGACCATCAGTGTGTGAGTGTGTGCGTGAATGGGTGAATGACTGAATCCAGTGTAAAGCTCTTTTGTCAAGTCTCCTGAGTTGAAAAAAGGCGCTATATAAGTACAGGCCATTTACAAAGTAGATCATCAACCTCTGGCCTAGGGTGTCCTGGTGCCACATACATTATTATTATGGACGCCCTTGTGCTCGAACATGGTGTTCGTTATGGACAATCTGTGATTAGCACTGAAGTCCAATAACAGAACACCGCTAGGGTGTTCAGACAGGGTTCAGATTACTGATCCCCTGTCCAGGTCTTACTGTTGCTGCCCACGTGGGCGTGGAAGTCCCTCAGTAGAACAATGGAGTCGCCAGATGGGACACCAACTAGTACCCCTCCCAAGCACTCCAAGAAGGCAGGGTACTCTACACCGATGTTGGGTCCATAGACTGAGACAATGGTGAGAGACCTGTCCCCAAGCTAAAGGCGTAGGGACGCGACCCTCTCGTTCACCAGGGTGAACTCCAACACGTGACGACTGAGATGGGGGCAATGGGCAAGGCTGCCCCAGCTTGCCGCCTCCCCTCATGGGCAATGCCAGAGAAGTGAAGCATCTAGTTCCACGTCCCTACAGCCAGAAGCTATGTGCGCGAACCGGCCGTCGATGCCTACGGATCCCTCTCCAGTTGGTGGGTCCACAGGAGGGCAGGCCCATGTCATTTGTTAGTGCTGAGCCCGGTCGGGCCCCGACTACACAACCATATCAAAGTAGCATTTATCACAATAGCAACAACTGTGGAAAAATAACAGATTTTTTTTTTTTTTTTACTTTTATTTAATTTCTCCCAAACATACAAACTTTGTAGAAGAATGGTCAAAACAATATTAGCACTACATCTCACATGTATATACAAGAGTCCGTCCATGAGTTCTATGTCCACAGCGATTGTCCGTTAAAGTCCCTTTTACATTCCACTCCCAGTGTTTCCAGTGGCTTCCTCCAGGTATTTGTGAAGAATTGAAGAATTCCATCAATGTAATGTCCAAGTCTAATCAGAGTCATAACATCAGATATTAATGATTTCCATAAAGAAATGGAGGGGGGTTCCCTGCCCACCCCTTTCACCATAATGGCCTTCCTTGCTAACATTAAAAGTGACTGTATCACATGCTCATGTTTTACTAGTGGCTTAGGAATATGTCCCAACAAACACATCAGTGGGTTTTCTGACACATTTTGACCAATAGCTGTACTGATTCTGGCACATACATCTTTCCAAAATGACTGAATAACATCACATTCCCACAAACAGTGAAACCTGGTGCCCACAAAAATTTTACATTTGGGGCAATCTGGAGAAGTTCCTGCCTTGTACTTGCTAAAAATATAAGGAGAAATATATACATTATGCAAAATGTTATACTGCATTTCTTTAAATCTGTTACAAACAGAGATTTTAGATGGCAGGAGCAGGATTTTATCCCATAATTGAGTGCTTATTTTACATTTGAGTAAAGTTTCCCAGGATTTCCTCAACCATGCCAGTTGGTCCAGGTTTAGCTGATAAATCTCAGAATAAAAGTTTGATATAAAATGTTTGTGATCCTTATTTTCAAGAAGGAACTTCTCCAGTTTACACGAGTTTGTTGGGTGTATCAATGATTTTGCTTCCTTCATGAGATAATGCCTAACTTGTAAATATTTATAAAATTCCATATTTGATAACGTGTACTGTGTTTTTAAAGATTCAAACGATTTGAATGCCCCATGTTCAAAGAGATCAGAAAATCTAATTATGCCTGCTTTATTCCAACCCACAAAACTCGAACCTATGTCTTGAGGCAAGAGATCTGGGTTGTCTATAAGTGTTGATACCATATTAAGCAGATGAGTACTCTTAAACAGTTTTCTCAGCTTTCCCCATGCCCACAAGACATTACATATCAATTGATCATCCTTCACTATTTGTGGCAAGTCATTCAAACGTCTTCCTAGCATGTTAACAGGTGAGGAAGGTTTACATAATGATGTTTCAATGTTGAGCCAAGGTGAGTCAGGGTGTCCATGTATCCAGGCAGAAATGATCCTGGCTTGTACAGATAGAGCATAATTTTCTATGTTTGGTAGTCCCTACCCCCTAAATAAAATAACAGATTTTTAAAATATCCTAAAAATAAGATACGGGTGTCTTGAAGATGCTGTTTATCATCCTGTTAACTGCATTAATCTCTCTCCACAGTTGGCCAACATCTATGGTAGTGTCTTCAGAGTTCGCTTTGGTTGGGATACAATGGTGATTTTAAATGGATATAAGATGGTAAAAGAGGCCCTTGTGATCCAAGCTGAGAACTTTGTGGACCGACCATACAATGCTGTGGCTGACAGGTTATACTCTGAGCCCTCAGGTGAAGAAACATTCTTGCTTCGCTGAAAATATATAATTGAAATGCAACTTTAATGTTGTCATCTCTGCATACCTGTATGTAGGGGGTATCTTTTTGAGCAATGGTGAAAAATGGAAGCGACAGAGACGTTTTGCTTTATCTACATTACGCAACTTTGGCCTGGGCAAAAACACACTGGAGCAGAGCATCTGTGAGGAGATCCGACACCTCCAGGAGGAAATAGAGAGTGAGAATGGTGAGTTATATTCAATGTAAAATGCTTATGTTAATGGGAAAGGTGGTTCTCTTTTTCAATCAGGCTTTTCTCTCCTTCAGGTAAACCGTTCAGCCCTGCTGGTCTGTTCAACAACGCAGTGGCCAACGTTATTTGCCAGCTTGTTATGGGAAAACGATACGACTACACAGACCACAGGTTTCAGATAATGCTGAAGCAAATGTCTGAGGTGATTTACCTGGAGGGGAGCATATGGGGTGAAGTAAGTTTATCAGCACTAATGGTGCCTCCAATAAGAGAGAGGATTTATTAGGAATGTGGAAAATGTAACCTTTTTACATTGCTGTTTGTTTATTTCTTGGAACAGCTCTATCAGGCATTCCCCAGTGTGATGAAATACCTGCCAGGTCCCCACAACAAAATTTTCACTATTTATAACGGCATACTGAATTTCCTACATGAGGAAGTTGAAAATCACAGGAAGGATTTGGACCAGAACAACCCAAGAGACTACATCGACACTTTTCTCATTGAAATGAAGAATGTAAGCAGCTGGCTCTTGTTTATTTTGAAACACAACTAGTTCTGTTCTGTTAGGCATCATTAACCAACATGTCTTCTGTACATTTCTGCATAGCAAAAAGAGTCCAACCTGGGCTTCACAGAGTGCAACCTGGCTTTCTGCTCTCTTGACCTCTTTGCTGCTGGAACCGAGACAACAGCCACCACACTGCAGTGGGCTTTAGTCTTTCTCATAAAATACCCTCATGTTCAAGGTTGGTGATACTTTTTAAGTGATTAATGCTTGTTTGTTTAATTTTCCAAACACAAAATAAATACAAAACAGATGTCACTTTTATAAGTTTAATGAATAACTGAGGAATAAAATAACATTTGGGTCTAATGCCGGTCCGGACTGGCAATTTTACATAAAAACATTAGCTAATGTTAGGCAATTATTAGCTCCACAGTAAGTACTTGATAAGATGCTTAACTTAAAAAAAGTCCATAAAACAATTACTAGGGAATAATTTGGTAGTCAGTAAAGTAGCTTTTCTTAAGCTGTAAGTCAACAGGTTTAGCTCCATAAGGGAGGGAGTAATTGAGGCCCCAGACGTCGGGCAACAGAAACTTGGATTGACAGCTGACTTTCAATAGATTGTAGCGACAGAGCTGTTCTGCCGCCTACGAAACCCTGATCCAGAATCAGGTCGTCTGCAAGTCATTTAGCACCACATTCCCCTGAAACATGCTATGAAAGATTGGAGAGGAATATAACCGTCTAGTCACACCCCAGCCCAGTCATGATCAGCTCTCCTTACAGCCAGTGCCAGATATCAGAGACCAACTGAAGTGATCCAGAGGGTAACTTCGGACTTACTTGATGGTTTGATTAGACTTTTATCCCTTCACCCAGGTTGGACAATTGATTTTCACGTCAGGACCGCTACAAGCATCCACCAGAGTTTCCCTTGGCTTTGCCCTGCCCAGGCATATTTCACCATGTTTCAGGACCTACCATACATCCTTATGCTCCATGTCCAAGACAGAGTGGGCAAGATGGGCCGGGGGTGCACCCAGGTTATCTCTTTCATTGCACTAGGGGGTTTCGTTCAGCTCCTGGCTCACCTGAGCATCAGACTCCTTGTTCCAAGTTTTGAGACGTGGCGGGTGGGTAGCCAACATCACAGCTGACCGCTTGCACCTTTCATGTGAGCTGGTCCCTACCCTCATGGTGCGATGCAGTCTGGGCATACTGAGGGGTTGGGCCACTATTTTAACTCTGCTGCCCCTGGAGTAAGCCTACAGCCTGCCTGCAAAGCCACAGCCATCTGGAACTGTTTCACTCACCACCAGGGTGGCCTGCTCTTCCAAATGCTTTTCCATGGCTATGCCAGTGATAAGCTCCCCCTCTCCGAGCTGGTCCCTGGTTCAGGGCTAAATTGAATATTTCAACCAGAGTTGTATATTCTTTACCCATCAACCATACTCCTAAGCCCACCTGCAAAAGGTGGGCTTAAATGGCAAATGGGGGACGAAGTTAAACTTAAAAACAGAAAAAGGGCAAAAAATAAAATAAGGTAAAAGATATGCACAACTTACTGTAAATCTAAGGTCAGCTCTGTTATTACCAGTTTACCTTATTAATATAATTATCAAAGAGACTCAAAAGGATAAGTTTTTTTATGGTGGAAAAGTATTCAGCAGGTGTTCAATCCATGAGAATCAGCGTGCTATGACTGATTTTAATAGCTTTGATTTATTTTAATAAAATGAGTGAGATCTTTACTTAAATGTTTCCTTTCGTTTTATAGAGAAGGTCCATGCAGAAATAGATAAAGTCATCGGACGTTCTCGTCAACCCTCCATGGCTGACAGACCCAACATGCCTTACACTGACGCTGTAATCCATGAGATCCAGAGGATGGGTAACATTGTTCCTCTCAATGGCCTCAGAGTTGCTGCTAAGGATACAACTCTGGGTGGCTACTTCATTCCAAAGGTTAATTTAATTTAGTGACAGAATTTGGTTGAAACTACTTTTCTATTTCAGCTTTTTATCTTCTCGATTGTGATGTTTCAGGGAACATCAGTGCTGCCCATGTTGACCTCTGTGCTGTTTGATAAAAATGAATGGGAAACTCCAGACACCTTCAATCCTGGGCACTTTCTGGATGCTAATGGGAAATTTGTGAAGAGAGAAGCATTCCTGCCCTTCTCTGCAGGTATAGCACACATTCCCGAGTTAGGACTTCCTTTCATTTTCATTTCATTTTATGCTCTTCTTATGTTGTTAATTAAAGATGGTGAGCCAGTAATTTCAGTTTAAAATTAAAATAACTGTAAAATTATATTTCAAGATGTATTTATATCTCTCAAAATGACCAATTTGTTGAATATAGCACAGATGAAACCATATTGCTTGCTTCTGGCTCCCTAGATGTTGGACGCAAGTGTCCTTGCTGCAACATTGACCTAAAATGAATAGCGCCCCTCCCAGGTATTCCATCATTCCGCTGGGGGACTTCAACACCTTAGTGGGAAACAGCAGTTACAGCTGGAGGGGCAGGATAAGGAGGAACCCACCCCAAGTTCTGAACCCAAGTAGTGTTTCATTGTTGAACTTCTGTGCAATAATGAAACTCTCCATGGCATAGACCTAGGAAAGGTCTTTAACAAGGAGCTGGAGAGGAGAGTCTGGCTGATGGTAGAACCCCGGCTTCAGGAAGAGCATTGTGGTTTTCAATGTGGCCACAGAGCAGGAGACCAGCTCTCCATCCTCTGCAGGGTGTTAGAAGGTTCATGGGAGTTTGCCTAACCAGTCCACATGTGCTTTTTGGATCTGGAGAAGCCATTTGGCTGGGTCTCTCGTGGTGCCTTGTGGGAGGCGCTTCAGGAGTATGGAGTGGGAGGGCCCTTATTAGGGGCGATATGGTCACTGTATAAGTGGAGCAGGAGACTGGCATTAAGTCAGACCTGTTCTCGGTCTTGTTTGGACATAATTTCTAGTGCAGCCAGGATTTTTCGGCGCAGTCAGGGACCACAGGGCTCCGGTTTGGGTACCGGAATGAGAATAAGCTCCTCAAAGTCTGAGGCCATGGTTCTCTTTGAAGGAAAGTCCCTGCCTCAAGTACAGGAGTTTAAGTATCCTGGGTTCTATTCACAAGTGAGCAGAGAATGGAGCAGGAGATAAATAGACGGATCTGTGTGGCTGCTGCTAAACTGCGGATGCTGCACCAGTCTGTCATGGTGAAGAGATCAAAAAGTCAAAGCTCTCGATTTATCAGTCGGTCTACATTCCTTCCCTCAGCTATGGACATGAAATCTTGATCATGACCCAAAGAACGAGATCACGATACAAGTGGTTGAAATTATTTTTTTCAGCAGGGTGGCTGGGCTTCCCCTTAGAGATAGATTGAGGAGCTAGGTCATTTGAGTCACTTTTCCTCAATATTGAAAGGATAAAGCTGAGGAGATAGTGACACCTTTGTTGGATGCTCCTGGACGCCTCCCTCAGGAGGCGTTCCAGACACATCCCATAGGGAGGAGATCTAGGTGATGATCCAGGAAACACTGGATGGACTATGTCTCTTTGCTGTCCTGGGAGCACCCCATGCTTCTCTAAGCAGAGCTGGAGTAGGTGTCTGTGGAGAGGGGCATCTGACGGACAGTGTCCTGCTGCTCCACAGCGAATGGGAGATTGTGTTCCAGAGCGGGCTCAACAACTAATTAATGAGCAACATTCTCACGAATCAAGCACATTTTACAGTTCTGGCTGATGTGCCCACAAACTCACAACAGTCACTCCCACTACCTGCAGTTTATGTCATCCTACAGAGACTCGTTATTACCAGACTGGACGGCAGCCATTTATAGCATTTTTATCTCCAGCACAACCAGGATCTAGTCTGCCATTAGCCTACAAAATGAAGCTTGAGAAATTTCAGCTTTTTGTTTTGAGCAAATGTTCAAACATCATTTTAAAGCGATGACAGACGATTTTTACACTCTCAGGATTGAAGATAAACCTTAGAATTTATTTTTAACTGCTACGGGAGGTCTAGATTGATATAAACAAGTGTGTAGCTGGCACACAAACACACAATAAGATCAATTTTAGTCTTTTTGTTTCAAGTGTGAACTGGGAAAGAGATGATGAAAATAAAATATGATACAGTTCTGCAACCAATACAGGACAATAACAAACTTTCAACAGCCTTAAAGCAACACCTGTTAACTAGAAAACAGAAGAAGGAAAAAAAGAATGACCAGTGAACAAAATTGGGTAGTTACCTACGTCCGTGTTCCAACAAACAGAAGAATGTCTAGGGAGTTTTTAATGTCAGTTCTGGTTGGTATGAAAGAAAGATACTCCAAGACCTGCTGATATTGGCACTTTGGTAACGTTTGTCTTGCCTGTAAGCTGAATTCTTGCTATAATTGTGAGAGTCCATCTTGTTCTGTTAAATGAATAGATTACACCCATAACTGGTGTCGAGTTAAAAAAAAATATGAGTGCAAAGAGTTGATATTATAGGCAGAAAAGGTTTTATTTTACCTTGCAAAGGAGAACCCACGACCAGCCTAAATGCAGTTCAGTGATGTTCTGAGGCTGCAGCATGCCAACCCCTGCATAAAAAGGGGACTACCCACACATTAACATTTCCCAAGAGAAAACACTTTAGCTCATCAAAGGACAGAGATGACAATTGTTTTCTATTCACACCAGGACGTGAGAATCTTGAGTTGTTTCTCCCTTATCTAACCTAGGGGGAAACTTCCTTTCAAACGTCCTTCCTTTCCTTTTATTCAGGAAAAGAGAAAAAAACAGACTTTAACATCACTGACAAACAGGCCAAAGAAAAATACCATTCCACACTGGTCAACCAATCATGTTACAGTATGAATCCATAGCGAAGAAAATTGGGTAGTTACCTACGTCCATCTTCCAACAAGCAGAAGAAAAACTAGTGGGCTGTTTCTCAAGACATCTGCTGCATTTTCATGTGTTACTATGATGCCTAAAAGCAAACTTTCGTAGGCGGGCACTTCAGTGGGTAGGTGGGTTTCTTCAGTCTGTCAGTTCAACAGGTTCTGCTGAATGTCCCTCCTTTCCCTGAACAACTTTGGTGTGAGCAATCCCAGATTAAAAGTGTGCAGAACTAAACCTAAACATCCTAGTCCTAAACATCACC
>NW_015151025.1:9693-11055 GCF_000732505.1 Cyprinodon variegatus | reverse complement strand
ATAGATCTACATATGTATATATATATATGCATATGTTTTTTAATTTCTTTTCTAGGTGATGGTTGTACGTAACAATAATTACACAATACACATTTTTCCCACTCAATACATAAATATATATATATACATATGTAGATCTATATATATATATATATATATATATATATATATATATATATATATATATATGTTTTTTACATTTTGTTCTAGGCGATGGTTGTACATAACAATATATTACAATAGCAAATAACTAAATAACATATTTGCTTTCTCTGTAATACATTAAAAAGCCACAAGATATCAATGCTTATTGAATGTCTGTACGATTGAGAACAGATTTTAAGATGGACTGCTTTGCTGCATTAACCTGTTCCACTTGGTTAATAAAAGTTTACTATGCTTCTATTAGTTGGTAGTTGTTTAATTTGATCTGTGCACCACTGCTTTAAATTAACAGCTCTAAAATGGGAAAACTTTTTGTTTTAAAAGTAAATGACCTCTCGGCTCTGTTAGGAAGACAGGTAATAAAAAAGTGAATCAATTAGTCAATAGTTAGTAATAGCATTCAGGAAAATATGAATTTTCTTATTCGGCGTCAGAGCTTTCCGGTCTCTGCGCCGTACCATGAGATGTAAATATATCTGGTTGGCAGGGTCCTCCAGCATCTTCAGGGTCCAAGGGTAGTCACGGGTTGAAAGTTCATCCTTGGGCCTCCTGTCAGGGGGTCGGGCGCCCCTGGGGCCTCGGATCCCTGGGACCTGGGAACGGATTCACTTCGGGGTGGGGCTGGGTGTTGTTCGGGGATTTTCGGTGTCGATGCCTTTTTTTGATGCCAGTTTTGTAATATCGGTTCGGGGGGGAGGAGAGCTGCACGGCGTGGTGAGGTGCAGGCCTTGGGTTTTGTTTTGGGCTCTGGTTTTACCATATGCATTTTTCCTCTTGCATAGGGGAATTCTTTTTTCGGTGGGGGGAAGCGGTTGTGAGCGGGTCGGCGTCTGGCGTTCACTGTTGCATTGTGGGGGCCATTTTGCTTGGCCGTTTTTCTTTGGGGGGATTGGCATGCCTGTTTTCTCGGGGGGCGGGCAGGCCCGTTGGGTGGGGGTCCTGCTGTCGGCGCGCCGCTGGTGTGTGGGGGTCTTGGCTGCTCCGGCGGGGGTGGTGTTTAGGGGCTGGTGTGGATGGGCTGGCTGCGGTGATTAGGTTTCCGGGTGGGTTTTCCCGCTTGGATTTATGGTGGAGCTGCTTTGTTCCCGCTGATCGCAGCGGGTGTGGCTGTGCGGCGGGTGGGGGGTGGAGTGGCTCCGCCTGGCGCACGTCGGAGGGCCGGAGCAGCGTAGCTGGTGCGTGCGGGGGTGGGGGTGG
>NW_015151025.1:5228-6764 GCF_000732505.1 Cyprinodon variegatus | reverse complement strand
TTTCTGCTCTATTTACATTGCAGTGTCCATATAAACTGTAAAACTCCCTGCATAATTATAATAAAGCAATTTATATGCATGAATCTTTTAGAGTGACACAAATGATAATTGTTCTGCCATTTAGAAGCTACCCACTGCTTTGCTTTTCCGGCAGATAGTGAAATAACGTATGGTACCTTAGTTAGCCCTATTGGTAGGATACGCACAGGGCTGGAGTTTGAAATGAATTTCACCTTGGCAGAGAAAAGCCCAACACTGATCAGGATCACCCAAAAACAGCTCAGAGGGAGACAGAAGCCACTCCTAACAAACTGACAGCAGGTAACTCAGAAGTGGAAATAGCCTGACACAGATAATCAAGAATCTTCTTCATGCCTGACTCAAGCCCATTTTGATCACTGCTGCACTGTAAAAATGGAAATGCTCATTTCAGGCTGCTCAGTGGCATTTGGGGTGGCATTTTGGGCATTTCTGCTCAGTGAAACAGTGGGTAACACTGCTGCCTTGCAGCAAGCAGGTTCCGGATTCGATTGCCGGCCCTGGGTCTTTCTGCATGGAGTTTGCATGTTGTTCCTGAGCATGCGTGGGTTCTCTCTGGGTACTCCATCTTCCTCCCACACTGCAAAAACATGACTGTTAGGTTACTTGGCTTCTCTAAATTCCCTATATGTGTGAATTGGTGCATGAATGGTTGTCTGTCCCGTTTGTCTCTTTGTTGCCCTGCAATAGACTGGCGACCTGTCCAGGGTGGACCCCACATCTCCCCCGTTGACAGCTGATAGGCACCAGCATCACTCGCAACCCCAGCAGATATAAGCATGATGGAAAATGGATGACTGATTGGATAAGTCAATTTGAAAATCTGCGCTGGTAATGCTTTCTTATTGTAGATATTGTATAAGCTGCGATGCAGTCACTTTTATAAAAATACTTGAAAGGGTTCTGATCTTTCTATAAAGAGTATAAAAGGCTGCTGTGTCATTGCGTATACTATCTGTATGCAGACTGGTGAAAATAAAAAGGTGTTCTTTTATTTTAGCATTACATACATTTGCAAGTTGGATTTCCATTCCATTATTTTATCATTTAGTTGTGGAGTTTTCAATTATAAAAGATTGACTTCTATCAGAAGTGTTTCAGTATTACAGACGCAGCAACAGGTGAAGTATAATTGTTGCAAAGGACGTTAAACTCCAAAGGTGAAATGAAGAAGAGGTCATCAGCTGTTTCCATTTAATGTTTATTTTCAGTCTGGATCTTGCCTGTCTATGTGTGTTTTAGTTGTTTTGCTGCAGACAGTGACATGCAAATCTCTGCAGTTCGGGGCCTTTGTGAGTGGAGTTACCTGCTATAGAGACGGATGAGACTGTAGCTCAATACAATAATAAAATAAACGGATGATATTTCTCATCCAGCATTCATTGTCCTTCTGCAGCAAAATAAACTCCTCTAATGTACAATATTAATAAAAATGTATAATGTTGCTCAGTGACTGTCATTATTTTCTGCTAAGTCATCATGAAACTGTATTCCTTA
>NW_015151025.1:3274-4618 GCF_000732505.1 Cyprinodon variegatus | reverse complement strand
ATTAATGTACACTGTCCCCTTTCAAATAAACAATAAATGAAAATGAAATGAAAACTTAGGTATTAGATTAATACAATAGTAAATCAGTAGCAAAGGTGCGTATGAAATGTTGCAAATGAAATGGGGGAAGTGCTAATAGAAATGATTTAAAAATGTTAACCCAAATAGTGCGAAGTAATTTGAACTGTTAAAAAATTGAGTTACTGTGTTAGACAAAAGCAAAGATTTAGACACTCTAAACTATAATAACACAGAAACCAACAACCATAACATTCAGTCCATTACATTAGATTCAGTTATTGTTGTTTGTACTTTGATCCGATATAGATTATAAAAGGTTTTCACTTACATGGACTACAATGCTTGTAGGTGTGGTTTGTGGGTATAAAGCACTTTCTCCTTTATACAGTATATCACTCGCTGTTTAACTTTCCTGCCAGCAAGTCTATTGCTGCAGAGTTCAACTACAGACTTTACAAAAGCAGGAATAGGATAATTCAGATAAGAACAATATTTTTGTGTTTGTTTGTTTTGTTTCTCCTTCTGCTGCCTGTTTTTCCTCCTTTAACCATGTGGATTTATAATTTTTTGCTGAGCTTCGACCTAAAAGGGATTTTCTTGTTTGGTTTATTATTCATGTTGATAGCTGACTATCTGAAGAACAAGAAACCATCAAACTTTCCTCCTGGACCCAGAGCTCTTCCCTTTGTGGGAAATATCTTGAATTTGGACAGTAAGCAGCCGCATGTTCATTTCACCAAGGTATTAACACACACTAAGCGCTTACAATTATATCTGCTCAAACTTTCCTTTAACTTCATGGAGAAATATTATTACAGATGTTTTCAGTAGTATTGATTTGTTTTCTCCTTTTTAAGAGGTATAATGCATTTCTATTCATTGTGTCCTTTTTTTTTAAAGCCTTTTTAAAAAGCTTCAAAAGATTAGTCAGAAAGCAGCCACTACAGCTTTTAGGCTGCATACCAAAACCAATAATGTGTTACAGAAATCAGAAATTGGGTTAATTTGTTGCCATGTTTAAGCAAGGTTGGAGACTTTGCTAAAGAGAAGGATGGTTGAAAAATAACACCCAACACTTTGGGGAAATAATTTTTTTGGACAATCGAAAGAAAGTGGGACTTTTTTGCAGTAGTATACCCTTGTCAAAGGGTATACTACAGAACTACTGTTAAGAGCAAAATAGAACGAAATGAAATCAAACATGATGGTGCTAGTGCAATGAACTGTGGCTGCTCTACTACTTAAAGGAATAGTACACCCAAAACATGATTAGCCTTCATTTTCTACTCACCCCCATGCTGAGCAACACTCTGGAGTACTTTT
>NW_015151025.1:0-1535 GCF_000732505.1 Cyprinodon variegatus | reverse complement strand
TGCTTTCAAACTGAATATACTGAAGGAAAACATCTATCCATGTTCTTATGATAAAGTACTCTTGGTTTTTCAATCTGAAAAAGCCCACCAGCAAACCCCCTTTTGAATGACTTGAAAAAAAAAAAACTCAGAAAAAATGTAATTCTGATGCTATTGTGGGACCAGGCCTTCGAAACAAAAATATCATAATATTCAAAATATATTTACACAACTAGATTTTATACATGTCCCTTTGGACCAGATGGGAGACAGTTCTATTGTCTATTTATTTATTCATTTATATATTTATTATTATATAATTGATTCATCCATCTATCCATCCATCGATTTTCTTCTGCCTTATCCGGGGCCGGGTCGCAGAGGCAGCAGTCTAAGCAGAGATGCCCAGATCTAGCAGAAACTTTTCCGGAAGTTGGAGTTGACGACTGCACTAATAGAGGGAGCCACCTGACGTTCCTGACAGACCCTCACAACATGCTTAGGCCTGCCACATCTGACCTCCAGACGCCTCAGGTTGTGATCGGTTGACAGCTCAGGTTGTGATCGGTTGACAGCTCAGCCCCTCTCTTCACCCGAGTGTCCAAGACACGCAACCAAAGATGAGATGACACAACTACTGTAGGGCGATGTAGGATGTACTGTAGGGTGAATGACTGAGTGCAATGTAAAGCGCTTTGGTCAAGTCTCCTGACTTTAAAAAAGGCGCTATATAAGTACACTACATTTACAAAGTAGATAATCAACCTCTGGCCTGGTGCCACATACATTATTATCATGGACGCCCTTGTGCTCGAACATGGTGTTCGTTATGGACAATCTGTGATTAGCACTGGAGTCCAATAACAGAACACCGCTAGGGTGTTCAGACAGGGTTCAGATTACTGATCACCCCTGTCCAGGTCTTACTGTTGCTGCCCACGTGGCGTGGAAGTCCCTCAGTAGAACAATGGAGTCGCCAGAACGGACACCAACTAGTACCCCTCCCAAGCACTCCAAGAAGGCAGGGTACTCTACACCGATGTTGGGTCCATAGACTGAGACAATGGTGAGAGACCTGTCCCCAAGCTAAAGGCGTAGGGACGCGACCCTCTCGTTCACCAGGGTGAACTCCAACACGTGACGACTGAGATGGGGGCAATGAGCAAGGCCGCCCCAGCTTGCCGCCTCCCCTCATGGGCAATGCCAGAGAAGTGAAGCATCTAGTTCCACGTCCCTACAGCCAGAAGCTGTGTGTGCGAACCAGCCGTCGATGCCTACGGATCCCTCTGCAGGGCAGGCCCACGTCATTTGTTAGTACTGAGCCCTATACAACCATATCAAAGTAGCATTTATCACAATAGCAACAACTGTGGAAAAATAACAGATTTTTAAATATCCTGAAAATAAGATAGGGGTGTCTTGAAGATGCTGTTTATCATCCTGTTAACTGCAATAATCTCTCTCCACAGTTGGCCAACATCTATGGTAGTGTCTTCAGAGTTCGCTTTGGTTGGGATACAATGGTGATTTTAAATGGATATAAGATGGTAAAAGAG
>NW_015151024.1:546659-572524 GCF_000732505.1 Cyprinodon variegatus | reverse complement strand
ATTCTTGTTATTATTGTTTAAATACTGCTAGGTGAGGTTTACCCCTCTGTGTCTAGCTGGAGGTAGAGGAGGTAGGTTTCGCAGGCAGTTGCATGCTTAGATGATGAATATAAAAACATGGCAACTTTAACCAACTAAAATCAGGTTCAGAGTGACACATTTCACACACACCCTACTCTTGCAAAGAAAATGTAGGAGTCTCCCATCCTAATCATGTTTTTAATCAAGAACTGGTTCTTAAACATTTCATGGAGGGAAATAAAAGTTTAATAATGAAGAAAGGCTTCTGATCAGATGTGTTTAAAGCTCCGTCTGCTGATGCTTTATCAACTTGAAACCTCTATTGCACTTTTGCCCTATGCTGTTTGGCTGAGCAACATTTCACTGTATCCTGTACAATGACAAACAACCTTCCTAATTATTTTCTTTTGTTGTGACTTTGTTGCATTTAATGCTATATGAGTCCAAATGTAACAAAAATAAGCTGATTATTAAGGGAGCATTAAGTCCTCTCATGTTTGTGAAGTGTATAGCTTGTGAGGCACTCCAGTTCTAAATAGTAAGGGTTGGATGAAGGGAGCTCAGTTTACTGTTTAGTTGCATCAGGATAATGATACTTTTCTCTCATTGCAACATAATAATTTATTTGTTTTTAAAAGCATGTGGGTTTTTTATATATACTTAGTGATCAACTGAACACCTGGGGATCTTATTTAACAGTGTGAGTTCTGGTAAATGTTGGCTGAATTAGTAAGAAAGTAGGGCAAGCTGTCAGTTACACTTTTGATTTCAAGTATACTACATGCTGACGAGAGTGAATCTTTGGAAATAGAAAATTTTAGAATCTTTCATATAATTAGGTACTTATAGTCATCTTGTCATATTATTTGGTGCAGATATTCAGTATAGTGCATGCAGAATCTGTATCATTCAGAAAGTAGACATTTCTGACATCACCTAAAAACCCACAGCCTTGGTTATCTGGTGATTATAGCATGTAAATGCTTTGCTAAATTCATTGCGATGAGAAGCCTGATAGATATTTTCCAGTAGCATCATATCTTCAAGATGATTGAATTGAATTGAACATTGGTCAATTTGCCCTTCTAGGACCCTTACTTTAGTTATTTTGTACTTGATCTTATTTAAGGTGAAAAACATGTTATCTGCCATGAGGCTTTCTTACTGACCAAGCTGTGATTTTTATCTGCCCTCTTTAATAACAGTTGGTAGAAAGTCCTTTTCTACAATTTATTAGGAGAAAATGTGCCAAGCCTTTTCCAATGAATGTGTCTGTGCAGTAAAAAACTGGTGAAGGGGTAAGGAGACAGTGGCAAATTAGATTTTTGTGTTTTTATCTTTTTTTTTTTTTAAATAAAGCTTTATATGCTCAATAAAAATCTATTAGTATTGCAGTTTAGTAGCAATTGCATGTGCAACAGGCAAGAAGTACCAGTTCGTTTTAATTTAACAGCAGTCACTTCCACTTTAGGTACGAGTAAATCTAAGTTGTGAATAGGGAGTATTTATCTAGTTGTAAAAATCAGTCTTAAAATGGAGCTTCACAGAATCAAACAGTGGGGGTGACTGAATCCTCAGCACGTATTGATGAATGTCAATGGAAATGCGAATGCAGCTTTGAAGACCAAACAGCTGGCCCGTCCAGGACTCTTCATGCTCACAGAAACAGACAGTAAAAGAATTACTAAGGCATGTGGGATCAGACAGAATGTGGATTCCTCCAAGGGGCAGAATGACTGCAGCACCTATTATATGACCCTAAGGGATTCAGCTGTGTGTGTGGTACTGACCATCTGCCAGACACACAACCTCCCGCTGTAGTGCATAAAAAAGATCAAATCTAACTGAGTTAAAAGACAAACACATAGTGTTAATGTGCATAAATACTTAGGTTTAGAGTAAATTATTTATGCTACTGGAAGTCATTTCAAATTCAATGCAGAGAAATCTAATACAAAATTTCTAATGTCTCTGCTCATAATTCACTTATCCCTCGATGTCATTTATTTCACATTCAGATTATTTCAGCCACTCCTCTCTTTCTTAACCCATCCTAGCTCATCCATCTTTCTCTTTCAGTGCCGTGTCCCCCCCTCCACACAGACATCGTCTCCTTATCGTTCTATGTCCTTCACAGCATCAGCTCTTCTTTGCCCCCGTGACTTTTGTTTCTTTCTTTTCTCTGACCTTCTGCTTCTCATGATGGACTTCACTTTAACTCCTCCCATTTCTTCTTCATACTCTCATCCTCTGCTCCCAGCAGCTGTTTGGCTTCCACTTTTATCCCTCTTCACAAACACCAAAAAAGACTAATATTTGCTTCAATTACTTCATTACATTAGAAATAAAATAGCTTATTAGCTCTACTATCCTATTAACCAAAGGATTTCTTATTTCCTGCTACTTTTCAAAGCTTTAAAAGCTTAAAATTAAAGACAAGCCTTATAAAAATGGGTAGAAGTTTTTCTATTAAACCTATAAAAGCAAGAAAGTTTAATTTTGTGCACATAATGTACAAATAGATAGTTTTTTTATATACACAAATCTTTCCTCGTGGAACTTAAGAGTCATTGGGTATAGATTGGATCTAATGTGAAGGCTTAAATAGCTCAGCACCACAATTTTATTTTCTATCAGCTAAACGCTGGTTTCACATGGTACATTTGACACTAAACCTGGCAATGATAAATCATCAGAGAGAGTTATAGCTCTGCATGTAGAGGATCAGTGAGCAGACCTTCATGATCATTAGAGGTGACCCTGTAGAAAGGCTGACATGAGCTTTCTGTTAGAGTTTTATTCAAACCCTTTGCTTCTGCAGCAGCTGATATTTTATTTTTAGAAAGACATCTAATTTTAGTCCATTAATAGTTTTTCTAAATAAGCGTTTAATCCTGCAAGGTCAGGCATGAACATTACCATTGCTGCCTCATCGCTGACTAGCTTTGACTCACCTGGTATTCTTTGCTGCAGGTAAGTGGTGACGTTTTTTTCCTATTTAGTCATTATTTGATGGATTCATTAGTTTATAGAAATGAAGATGTGTGACATTAGAATGTGGAAATACTGTCTAGTTTATACAATAATAAAACATGTTGATTCTTGATTACTTGAAGTACATTTTGCTTTGCTTAATTCTGAGTAGCCAGATTGTATAGGAACCTCTCATAGTTTCATTCTATGAGGGATTCATTCTGATAAATGAATCCCTCACAAACATAAATTATCTAAACAACAGACATGTAATATCGCTGGAGATAAGGTTCTTTATTGGTATTATCAAGAACAGTAGCAGATAATTGTCACAAGCTGGACATGCGCTTATACTAATATGTTAGCAGATATAAACTTTCTACACTTTTGTTAAGTTTGTTGCTATATTTGTTTAAAACAAAATGTTGGATGCTGAAGTTATGAGAGGAGGCCAGCAGAATGAATCTACTTCATTAATGCTTTACTGCAAACAAATTAAAATGAATAATAACAATTAAACAACTTCAAATAAACAAATGAGAGCTGAAAAAATCTGATATTAGATCTTTGGACCCGCAGATTGAGAAGTCACTGAGTTGTAAACACATCCCTCTGGATTAAATCCTACATCAGTGAACCAAGAATATGTGTGATCAGTAAAGTGTCATATCTGTTCTGTTGTGAAGTGGTTTTCTGGTCACATGACTTATTCTGCAACCCAACCCACTCAAGTTACAAAGCCAAGTTTCTGAGAAGGGAGACCTGCATGAAGCGTCAATATTAACCTGAAATATTCCTATATATGTAAAATGAAGCTAATACTTTTGGTGGAGGCTTTCAAGGTCTAAATTTAAGGAATGAATCAGTGTTTTGTCTGTAAAAGAATATTTTACCATGATTATACTTGTGTGTATCTGCATGCTTGCTTCCATTAGTGTTTCACTTTGCTGGTGGGACATGTGAATTTCCACACTGAGTGAAAAAGGCAAGCCTGTATAAACTACTGAGAAAATCTGCTTCCATTCCCCAAGCAGTGACAGAGGAAAGACTAGCTGCAAAGCTGGACATTATGAGGTTTACGTTAAGGCATGTTCTGAAGTGCAGGTAAAAGTTCACAATAAATATTCCTCTTAAATAAATATTTCTCTAGTATGCTTTGGTGAGTGCAATGCAAAAAACTGAAAAAGCGCACACAAAAAAAAACAGAAAATATGTATGACAGTTAGAAACAACACTTAAAGACTTCATTTTTTTCAGTCTGTCACAAAGATGTGAGCTGTTACCTTGTTTTAGTTGAATATATGAAAGAACACCAAAAAAATCCCAAACAGAATAAGGAACGTCAACATCATTTTATATCTTACTTTATTTTTATTGATGGAAATTTGTTGGAAATAAGTCCACCATTGGTACAGGCTTCCCGAGGGTAACTTTTAACTAAAATAATAGTGATTTTACTATTCAAGCAAAATAAAATACTGCAGCTGGCCATACAGGCATTCATTTCTATAGCCTAACACCACTCTAAAGTACTTACAGTGGTATCTTAATAACTGTAAAACCTGCAACATGAGAGTATTTCTAACCAACCATGTCTCTCTATCTCTCCTTGGCACATGAGACAAAACATTCTTGGTCTTTGTCACCGCTGGCGCTGAAGACCTTGTGTTTGGAACACATAAACACAGACACTGAAGGTTTTTGGGTGGGAAGAGGAAATGGCAGTATAAACATATAAACATACGGCGACCCATTATAGAAGATTAGTGACAATAAATGTCTCTATCTGCTCCCACATTTACTTTAAAGGAGTATCTCTTTTTTCTCACAGCCTCCAAGACGCAACTTTAACATTCAACTGTTTTCAGTGCCATTGTTTGATAGTAGGCTCTCTTCCTGTGTCTGTAGCTGACAATAAACATCAATCAGTGCTCAAGTTGCACTTTCCTTAATCCCATAAAGTGGTGGTTATGAGCACTTTGCTTCTTATCATTTAATTCAACTGAACCAGCTGTGGGTATTAGATTATTCTAGGTTATAAGATACAAAAATGATCATCAACATCCATACATTATAGCTTCTACACAATGGCAGCAGTTTAGATGAAAGGACTGCACTAGCACTGGTCTATCATTACACACAATGGAGAGCATGAATGCAAACAACATGTTTGGGAATGAGCAGTTTCCTCTTGCTGGTTTAAAGAGTTTTCCTGCTATGGCAGAGACTTGAATACACACATACACAAACATGCAAATACACACACCAGCGCATTAGAAAAGCCACCCCTGGCCAGAAGTGAACAATGGGAACGACTGTCACATGACCGCTGTGTAGAGCCAGTCTTTGTTACAGCAAGAGAGAGGTGTCCTACTGCGCTCTTCTGTGCGTGGGCCCTCCAGCATGTGTGTATGTGTGTGTGTGAAATCTGTGTGTAACATTTTAATGAGGGCTGTATTAAATCCCACAGCAGTAGCTGCCATTTAATGCTTCTAAAATCTCTGTTGGCCTGTCAATCTTTCTTTTTCTCACACATTAACATGTAACTTCACTATGGTTGTGAGCTCATTATGCAGGTCTGCAAAGAACGGGGGAGAAATGTGACGTTGACGTACAAGTCACTGATAACCCCACTTTGAGCCAGTAAATCACACAGGGCAATTAAGATGAACCAAAAATGGCTACCAAAGTTTTTAGCAAATTTCCGGAATTACTTCTGCTTGATCAACCACTTATTTTACTAAAAAACTATTACTGGTAAAAAAAAAAAAAAATTAAACACAGCTATTTTTTCAATCTATGAAAAATGATGCATTAAAAGCAGGACGCTCGCTCAAGAGGGAATATTTGGGCTGATCTATTTAGTTTGCATTTATCGTCTGTTTCTCACAAACAAGCACTGAAACAAAAAATGTTTTTCCTGATTACACTAAGGTCAGAACTCTCTGCTCTCTTTGATGGGTTGAGTCTTTGTCAATTGTTAAAGAAGGACATTCGGATAAGGGTGTTAAAAATCGGAGACTGATATGCAGAGGCCGATTAAACTAAAGCACATGAGACAAAAAAAAATTGTCTTGTTGATTGTCTGCTAAACAATCTGAAAACTCTCCTAGTTAAAAAAAAAACACTTTTTTTTCTTCATTCGTCTAAAAATTAGCAGATGGTGCTATAAAGTTATATGTTTTATTTGCACAAATGTGCATGTTCAGGTATGTGGTAGTTCACCTAATTGGATATTTTCTAAAGATTTTCTATCCCGTTGTTGGAGTCCCTTTCGAACCAGTTGTTGAACCTAAAGTAATTACAATGTACCTCTTTCTAGTACGTTTTCCATGAAAAAACCTTCAGCTAATAAACAGCATTAAAAACAACCACTGAGTTGACAACCTGGGCTTTATATAATATACAGTGGCAAGTACCAGACAAAAATGACCTATGCTAAATGTTATGTTTCTATGCTAACTAAATGTTTCTAAAAATGACACCCTTTTCATCCTTGGGTAAAAGTTTTAAGTCAGATTTTAAGTCTCCATCCCATCATAGCAACAGCTACAAATTAGCTTCCTTACTCCAAAGCAAAGCATATCAGAGTTCTTAGCATCCATATAAACAATTAGTGACTGTTAGTTATGCCACATTAGGGCCCTCTAGTTAAGGTTAATCATTGTTTTCCTTCAATTTGTTCCCTCATTTTTTTTTTGGGACTCATAAAAATGACAAAATAACTAAGAATCTTAGTGTTATATTGGTGTCATGCAACCACATTTCCTGTCTGTACAATTTGGGCAGAATTTCGAAAGTTATTTCTATTGTTGGTTGTCAAAGCGGTTATGAAGCGCCGCCCTGGTTGGTATGAAGTGAGAAATGGTTGCATGAAACAATGTACGAGAAACTGCATCACTGCAGTTCAACCGCTAAAGGGGTGAAACTGTAATTGGGTGAAATACCCAGAAAACAATTCAATTCTGTTTATTTCCATAGCTCAAATTCACAACACAAGTCATCTCAAGGCCCTTTACAGTTCAGCCAGATCATACAGTCAAATTGATTCAAAGTTTTCTATCTAAGGAAAACCAGTTGATTGCATTGACTCATTGACTCAAATGCAATCCCTCACACTAAGCATGCTTGTAGTGACAGTGGAGAGGAAAAACTGCCTTTTAACAGGAAGAAACCTCCAGCAGAACCAGGCGCAACACAAAAGCGCTATAATGTTATCTTGCACAAATTGATCAATTTAAATCCTCCTCTAAATTATATATGTTAATAACTAAAAATATAGGATTTTATCTATATGGTATTTTGGGGAAAGCTTAATATGAAACTGCTGAAGGAATTAGTGAAACTCAATTTTCCAAACTTCATTGCTAGTTGAAAGACCAGGTCAGAAAGTGATGACCTGCTGGAATACAATGAACTTAATATGACAGCAAGTGACAGAAAAGAAGCATCATTTAAATGCTGAATCTGACTTTGTAGTTTAGACATGACACTGACTAATGTCTGAAAAACTGCTGCACACATGCATTTCTCTGCCTGAAACATGGCTCGCACAAACTCAACGTCTGCCTGTGTCATCATCTGACCTGTAGCTTGCTGTTTGAAGAGGTCTTCTTAAATCTCGAGGGTCAGAGTTTGAGTGTCACTCAGTACAGCTGTCAAAGTAAATCCGAGTGCAAATGTGGACCCATTTGTGAGGTACATCACATTTGCTGAGCGTGAATGAGTAAAAGCTTGTATGATAAACAGCCAGGAAAGAAAAAAAAATGAAATAAATGTCTTATGTCAGGACTTACAAGGGTTATGTACTCTGACAGGAAACTGAAGACAGGAGTCAGAGTGTTGATCTTTATCTGTTATGTTTCATATAATTATGCCCTGCTGGGATTTCAACAATTACTGCTAACAATCTCAATGACCGCAGTAACACCCATCGCCTGGGGATGGCAACTTATTGCTCACAAACTCTCAGAGTAAATGTTACTCACTCTAAGTAACAACATAGAGGGAAATAGTGATGTTGATGTAATAAATAAAAATTTTAAAGGATCAATACCACATAAAATATATATCCAGTAAATAATATTCTTCCAGGGATGCCTGCAGCATTTAATTATATGCACAGAGTCAGAGCACAAGTGTCCGGTCATTCTTACCTGTAGGATTTGTCCCTTGGATTGTTGCTCTTGTTTAGCCCTTATTCTGGAAACCTTCCTTCAAGTTTATTCCTCCTCATACTTAGGAACACCGTCAGTGGCCAGCAGAAAGTCCACACACTCACACTCCTTCAAACAGGCAACAACAAGTAGCGCTGCACAATCACAAGCCCTTCCCTCCTCCTCCTCTCTCTGGGGAGTGATTTGCAAGCATCCAGCCCCTCCTCCTGCTCCTCTGCATTTGGGAGGAGTTTTGCTTGAATTGTGTCTTATCAACCCAAACTCCAGCCTCCCAGCACTGACCCGAACTCCCACAGCCGTCTTCTCCTCACTCCATCCCCTCCTCCTCTCACATCCACTGACCTCCTCTCCTGTGCTGTTTCCTACACAGCCTCATATTTCGTGCTTTTGTTTGGCGCCTCTTACACAAATAACACCAACTGGTATGGTGCTGAAAGAAGATTTAAAAGTGACTCAGTGTTGGTATTTGCAAAAGGAGAAAGGAACAAAACAACCTAATCTCAGCAAGGTTGTGACATGTCTGAGAAACTTTAGTTACTCGAAAGATTAATGAGGTTTAGCTACTTGACTCAATATTGGCTTTAAGATAAATCAGCTCAGTGTTACAGGTTAAAGTCTTATTAAATGCCTCTTTTATGCTGTAAGATTTAATGTGCAAGAGAAATAAAAGAAAAGAACCTTTTCTGTCTTTAGAGAACGTATATTTGCATTTGGTTGTGTTAGTGTGAGTCTTTGCTGGCAGCCCTTAGGACAACTCTCTCTCCTGTCTTTGTCTCCTGTTCCTTTGTATTGTCTGGAGTCGATAACACAAAGACACGTGTATGTGTGTGCAAGGGTTTTCCTGCAAGCAACCCATCCTGTTGCTATGAAAACTAGAGATCTGATGGACCACTTAGGAAACTCTCATATAGTCAATAACTTGTTGTACATGAAGTTCTGATCTTCAGCAGATGAACTACACTCGCTTCGATTGGGGAAGACACCAAGGTGAGTCAGGGTTCTAAAATCCTACTTTCCTTTACAAATTCCAAAGTATGCCAGTAAGTCTGTGAGGGGGAGAGCTGTTTATTGGGGCATTCAGATAACATGCCTTCAAGATCCTGTCTATTTAAGGCTTTGAAGGATTTGTTTGAATATAAGCATTTTTTTTTTACCCTGTCTTTTACAGTGCCACCGAGTGTTTAATCTATGTAAATGCAGCTCAGATTTAGTGAAGTCCAGAATAATTCATACACATCCTTTGCAGATTAAAGTTAACATTAAGAATTGAATTGACCAACATGTTTCTTCTGACTGGAAGTGATTTTTGAGATAGATCTTATCAATTTTTCCATATGACTATGGACTCTTATTGAAATCTGACTAACTAAAACATGTCTGAATCTGAATTATATTTTAAATCCAATGTGGGAAGCATATATATATATTAAACATTCAGCACATGTCGGGAGATGGAAACAATGTATGATTTTTACTACCTAAAGCAGTCCTTCATTTTTTTTTCAGGCTAACAGTGAAATAATGAAGCATTTAAGTCTATTAACTTAAGCAAAGTTATAGAAAAAAAAAAAATGGGGTCCATGTTTCTGTCAAGCTGCTCTATCTATGTGACACACAGCTTGCATGAAATGATGTAAACCCTTGAATTAAAAAAGTTATGTTTCTATTTAGGCAAAATCTCCAAAACTGAATGGAAGATCAAGTTGATCTTTTTGAAGCAGTACTTGCTTTTGGGGGTTCTCTGACTGTATGTAGTCATTGGTGTTATAGCCAAATAGACTGTAAGGGTCTTTCAGATACATTTAATTATCAATCTTTGTTTATTAATCTTATTCTTTTTGCAAAAAAGGCCAAAAAGCATTGTTATGGAAGTTTATGTGCATGGAAGTTTATGTACTTTTCTGTCGAAAAGTATCCAATTTGTAAATTTGGTCCTCTTTGAAGGTGGGCTAATAATTCATTTAAAAAAATGATTAAAGGTGCATATCCTGTCTTACCATAAAAATGTTATACATATATATTTGATGAAAAGATTCTTAAACAAATAAATCACATTCAATTGGGATCTCAACAAGTATATTAATTTTGTAAAATGCAACAACAGATTCATTAGCCTATCTGGTCAGAATTTACCTTTGTGTTATTATGGTTACGTAATTGTCCAGAGAGCTGTTTAAAAAATAAATTTCTTTTTGTTTTTACCCTTGTGTAAACAAAATGACAAATAAAATCTGTCTAAGTCTAAGTCTATAATACTAGCTATTACAAAATCCTCACTTGCAAGATACAGTCTCAGTCTTTTTACTAACATGAATCCCATCTATTTAAAGCAAAGTTCTCATATTATTAATTACTGTCTACTTGATACTTCATTTAGAGATATGCAAAAAAAAAATAATAAAAAATTATGAATCCAGGGTAGCTTCCTGATACAACAAATTCTGGCATTAAACACTGAACAATCCAAATAAATTCTGAATTATCTGATTAAGTTTAAAAATGTTTCAGATGTGCCAACACTTTGGCAAGAAACAAAAGACCAAAAAAGAGAAACTATTTCAATTACCTTTCCTATGGCATGTTAACAAAAAGTTAAAAGGAGTTTAGGTTATATGAGTTAAAAACAACTTGATAATCTATGATAAATTCTGTTTTTTTTTTTTTTTTCAGAGCAAACCAGAAAATAAAATCAACAGGATTTTAAAAAATATTATATAATAGCTATTAAACCATTTTCATGGAGCTGAACCTGATGTGATTAGCTTGATAACAAATAAAATAAAACAATATTATCCACATCTGTTTGTTAAATAATGACATAATGCTTTTTAAAATGGTAAATACCGTAGACTGAATTGCTAAAGTGTCAATCTGACCACTTTTTACTAAAGCCAAACTTAAACAGTGTCACTCTTTAACAGATACACATTCACACTCATACTTTGCACAGGGGATGAAGCTGGAATTAAAATAACTTTCAGTTTGGAAAAATAACTACTCTACACAGTAAATACCAAAGTTACCTAAGAAGTTAGAGTTACACGAAAGAGGTGAAGGACTGTTTCCAAATTAAAATCTCCTGTAAATATAAATCCAGCTTTTACCTGGATTTACATTTTTCCTCTCAATGAGTCAACCTCTGCTGAATTTCGCAGCAGCGTGTGATCATTCCTGTCATCTTTTGTGTCTCTGAGGGTGGTATTTCCAAGAAGTTGCCCACTGAGTCAGAGGTGTAATCTGTAATCTTCTCCTTAATCACCTGAGCCTTCCAAAAAATACACAAAACAAGGGGTGGGGGGTTGTTCGGATGGGGGAGAGAGGCAGTATATGGTCCTTCTTAGTGACTGACCTGTTATGGTGAAGGGCTTATCAATTTTTTGGAAAAGGAACAAGATATTATTTAAAGAAAATCTTTACCGTTAAAGGTTCCTGTGCACTATAGAGGTAAAGAGTGACAACAAGCCTGAGTAAAATGCCTTGAAAAGACTTAAATTCTTTCAAAACAGAAATAGTACTAAAGAAACACTTCCCACATCTTAAAGGTTAAGCGCTGCTCTCATTTTCTTTTTGCATTCCATTACTCTTAGTTTATTCATTGACTCACATTTATAGATTCCCTTTGTATAAGTACATTAGAAGGGGGAGTTTGTTGGCAGATTATAGAAAACATAAAGAAGAAAAGTAAAGTGTATGGACAGGTTTCTTGTAAGCAGGGATGGACTTACAATACAGGCAAAGTAGGCAACTGCCTGTGGCCCCAAACCAGCCAGGGCTGCCCCTGTGGGGGGCCTCCTGGCTTCCCGCTCCTCTAACAGTGCCCTGTGATATTTATGCACAATTGAAATGAAAAGATAGTGGTTTAGCACAATAAGTGCTCACTTTGGTTAAGTTTCCATGTTTTGAGAAATCTAACTGTTTATCCACCTTGAATAATGGATCCTACTGTTCTGAGCTTGATCCGTTGGCTTAAACTCTGCATTTTTTTCTAGATCTCACAAAAGAAGACTCGTATGTCTGTTTAAAAAGATACATGAAGCCCCCAAATTGTCAGATCTTAAACATTCAGAACAGCTTTATTGTCAATTGCATGAGAAATGAAAAGCAACAACAATACGGCAAAAGAGCAACAGGGCTGATTCCAGAGCAGCCGGTGCCATCAAAAGTGTTGGAACCGGATGTGTCTTTGAGCAAAGAAAGAGAAAGAAATGACCAAAGACAGACCACCCACACCAAAGATACTGATTAATAATAGTGACTCAGACCAGGACAAATGAGAGTTACTAGGGGTGGAACGGTTCTCAAAATCCACGGTTCGGTTCGGTTCAAGGTTTCGTGGTCACAGTTTTCGGTTCTGTTCGGTATATGTTGATTGTTAGCCTGACATGTTGGTCGTGTTGCTGTTAGCATAAACAAAACGTGTTGCACAATGCTTGCACACTGTTGCACTTTTATCCACAGCTTTCCTTCCGCCTACATCGTAGGTCACTCTAAATACAAAGCGGTCCCATACAGCAGACCTATAAAGTGCTGCTGGCGCGTCTTCCAACTCCTGTTCTTTCCCACTCGCCATACCCACAAATTTCTCCACAACAACTGATTTTTTTCTGCAACACCCGGATGCGCTGGCCTAGTGGTTAGAGCAGCATGCTTGTGCTCTGAAAAGGTTGCAAGTACCTGGTTCAATCCCCACATGCATTCTTGGTTCCTGAGCAAGACCCTTAACCCCACACTGCTCTTAGGGCGCCACACAATGGCAGCCCATAGCCCCCCCAAGTGGATGGATTAAATGCAGAGGTCAATTTCCCCAAAGTAAGATCAATAAAGTTCTATTATCATTATTACCACTTAAAGTAGATAAAGGTCCCTTATATCATCACATGCTGGTGTCATATTTTCTGTGCTGATTGTTTAAGGTTTAGTACTTAAAAGATATAAGTTGCCTAATAGCAATTAATCATTTAATCAGTTCTTTCATTTTTTTACTGTTTTGTTTTTCTGAAAAATATGTGTAATATGTAAAATATGAACTAACCTAATTAATGAACATAGAGTTTTATTCTAAGTAAAACCTAAATACTATATTATGTATATAGTTCTCCATAAATGAAATATTAATAAAGATAATGTCACAGTCTTGGTTTTGTTATATTTTCTTTTGAGTATTCAGTTTTACTTTGCTCCATGTTTTCTAGTTTTAGTGGTTTAATTCTTATTATGTTGTGTTTTCTGGTTATTTTCAGTTTCCAGGTTTTTATTTGTTGCCCTCTGCTGCCCTCTTGTGTTCTCATTTTTCCCTTGCTCCTTTCCTGTTCTGCTCTGTTCACACCTGCTCCCGATCTGCTCGTTAGCCCTCTCTTTGTTTCAGTTTCCCATAAATACTCTCTCTGTGCAGTTCTTAGGGGCTGGTTCCTCGTCTAACTTCCTCCAACTCTGTCTCTCCGAGTCTTTCTCCTCGTGATTGGTTTTCCCCTGATGTCTCCTTGGTTTCCAGTTTGTTTGACTTTGTTTTCATGTTTGATTTTTGGATTCCTGCCTCAGTTATTTGTTAACTTTTCATTAGATCCACAAGAAACTCATCTCTGCCTCCCTGCCTCTGCAAACCTCAACCAAATCCTGACAGATAAAGAAAAAACAAAAGATAGATGATCCAAGAAGTGTCCCAGATGAGGCTCTGTATTATATTTCAGCCCCAAAATGTAATGCCTTTTAATCTACAGAAAGTAATTTATAGATGCTACAAATGTTCAGTGCAAACCAAGACTGCCCTATTTCACAGGAAACAGAATAACATATTTATGAATGAAGGAACATATTCATATAATCTGTCAGCCAAGTGTTTGGATAACTCCCATCATGAATACAGTAATCAAATGTGTTTTTAGGACCTGATTAAATAGCAAACATAAAATAAAATAAACTTTATTTCAGTTTGTGAAATTGAGTTTAAAAACATTTCTACCTTAGAATGTCAAGAATTTAGATAAAGATTTTTCTAATCAACTCAGAAGCTTGATAATCTTCAGTAAAATGCTTTTTACATATTTTAGCAATTAAAAAAAATAAATTTAAAAACAAAAACTAAAAAAATACGTGCAACTTTCTTGTTTCATTGACATCAGTTTAGCGCAAAGTGTTTATTGCTGAAACAAAATACCAATATTTCCTCTCTATCACATATGAGAAGTACATTGTGTAGATTTTCTTTAGAGAGGAGATGGAATATTTGACCTTCTCCATTCCCTCCTTGAAGGAGTTAAAAGCAGCGCATCCTGTTTAGCGCAGCAGTGTTTCTGATTTAAACACATCACCCATTTTGTATTAAGAGCTGGGGCCCATGCTCATTGAATGGCAGCTCCAGACCAAGATACGTATTGGTTATTGAGTTCTGTAGAATCAGCATCTATTTTCTTAAGCTGTGGAGGAAAGAAGAACTACAGTAAGACCTACAGCTGAGCTGGTCTCTGGTTCACAGTTTTGCTATGAACAGTGTGGCAGCTCCACAACATGTCACACTCGGGGCTGACAAGGGCCCCCTGACTAAAGTTTACCTGGGGCCCCTAAATGACTAAGTCCGCCACTGCTTGTAAGCATTTGTATAATATGTATATATAAAAATAAAAAAAAACAGGTTTCACAATCTCTTTTCTCTCTTTGAGTAACTTATTTTATCACTACTATAATCAAATTATACAGAGAACCCCTGATTAATAAAGTTTTGATTGAATGAATCAAATTATGTAAAAAATCCTAATACCTATAAGTTAAGTTAAGCTTGTTAATTTAATAATGTTTTCCTGGAGGTTCAAACTGTAAATCAAGGCTTTAGCTACCACTTCTAAATTTCCAAAAGAGCCAAAGTGTTTTTGTTATTTCTTTTTTCTTTCATGCCTGTTGGATCTTAGTACACCAGAAAAACCATTTCCTGCACTTCCTGTTAACAGAAATTCTCCGACCAAGCCCGCTTGCTTTGGCACAGCTTTTCAGAGCAGGAGGTCTAACCTGAACGGGCATTTGCAAACACTAGCCATTAATAGAACCTCGGGCACAGGGTTTCCCTCAAGCCATGAAGATTATAGTTTTATCATCAGGGCTGGGTAATATCAGCTATTAACAGTTTGCATTCAAACTGTCAACATGTTTTAAGTAGTTTCTCTGGACCCTCAAAGGGATGATATAAAGTCTGCCCAGAACATTCTCACCCAGATATCATTCATTAACCTGTCTCTCCTTTCTCTTTCCCTCATTCCTCCAACTCCTCATCTCCCTCCTCCCTCTCCTTTGTCTTGTGAAATTTTACTTTAATTCTGATAAAGCGTAAATGTTCGTCGTACATCAGTGTCAGTTAATCCATAGTAATTGCATCAAAACTAGCAGACTCAGAGCAACAAGGGGATTTGATTTATGTATATCTATAAATGATGGAACATGTAGCTCAAAGCTAATGAGAAAGAGTTTTTCACCAACATTTTGTAGCAGTCACCTCTATACCTACATGCGGTATGTCCTATGTCGAAAGTATTGGAATCCTGTGTGAGCTTGTTCTTCTCTGGAAAAAATAAACAAATTTAATGAGGCTCTATTTTCTCTAATTGCATCATCTTTCCTTCCCTTGACCTGCTTCTGCCTGCAGCGAGGAGATTAGTCAGAAAACTTCCTTAAGCAGTTTTACATTCCTTAATGCAAGGACACAGTGCAGATAGGGCGGCTTTTTTGGGGGGGTGGGGGGTGTTTTGGTGAAGTCATATGTGGTCATCTATCCATTCATTGTCAATACATCCAGCCTATCACAACAGGGCAACATAGAAGCACACAAAATAAGCACCTGGCTCAAAATGACAACAGAGTTTTCTAGGACTGTAGAGGGAGGCCAAAGCACATTAAAGGGAGCTCATCATACACAGCGAACAGGCAAAGTTCATGCAGTAAAAATTTCAGGCAAGGAATCAAACCAGGCCCTTTTGGAAGCAAAAGAAGTAACAACTGCACCACCATGCAGCACAAATAACTGTACTTGCACATAACAGGCTTTAAGCAATAACCTTGGTAGATTCTCTGTATCAAATACAGTAGTTTCTGTCCATTATGTTTAAATTTAACTGACGAGCATGCAGGTGGCGCAGTGGTTAGCACGCAGGGCCCACGTATAGAGATACGGCCGACACGGGTTCGAATCTGAACTTTGGTCCTTTGCCGCATGTCTCTCCCCCTCTCATATCCCCTTTCCTCTCAGCCTGCTTTTGAAAAATGAGCCACTATAGCTGTAGAAACCTAAAAAAAAAATAAAAATAAAAATAAATAACTGTGTTGCATAGTCAGAAAGAGCGACTGTCTGAATTGTAATACGAACTGTAGAGGTAGAAGTAATATGTCCAATTCTAAATATCTTCAGACAGACGTTTCTGTAGCTGCAGTGAGAGCAGCTTAATCTCTGGTCAATAACTGTGATGTAACCTTGAATGTTCAACATTTAATCCTAAATCTATGTGGTGACATAACTATTTTGCAGAACAAAATAAACTAGGTCGTTTAAAAATTCAAATAATGCTGATTAACAGGAACACTAAATTTATTTGTCCTTTCAACGCTATTATAGCTTAGTTTCTTCTAAATTGTTACCCTATTATTCATTCATTTAGAATAAAAATGTAAAGAAAACACATCTATGTAAAGGTCATGTTGAAAACATGTTATTTACTACTATATGTTTTCTTGCATTCATGTTTTATTCATGTTTATATATTTTTAGTTTTTATATTTTCTGTTTATTGGATGCTATGATTATATCAAGACAACTCAGAATGATAGTGGAGGTTTTGGTTTTACACAAAGGCCTTTCGTTCTGCAGACACTTTTGTGAGATTCCATCTGAACTATTCATGATGCACCATGTTTTGTTCACAGCGAGCTACACAGACTATCCTGTAAACATCAAAACAAAACTGGTAGCAAAACTCATTACATAACAGACTTGAAAATATGATTTACAAAACAAGATTTATCTGCTATATTTCAAAATAACTAAGAGAATTTTGATATTTTGGAAGAAAAATTATCTACACAGGATTCCTAATTTGAGACTATAGCTAAATGATGGGAACACAGGTGTTACTACTGTGCAGAAAAACAGAACAATACTGATAGTACAATCAGTATTAACTCTAGGTCATGTTGATAAGGTTAAGATTGTCCCATTACACCCTGTATGGACAAGATGTAAAGGCTTGTCATCTCTGTGGGCAGAAACAAAGATAACCCAGAGGCAAAGCAAAAACTTGTTTTTACATGACCTCCCAATCATCTGGACTGAGTGTGGATTAAACCTTCATGACCACACAGACAGTTCACTGAAAAGACTGTTCAAATATGAACTGAATAAGTGTAGAAGAGTTTAGAGTCACGACGATCATGACTTGCCAGAGGCTGCATGGGGATTCAGAATTAGTGTCACTTAATGAAATTGTAATACCGATTTTGTAGAATCTAGGAGAATGGTCAAAGTTAAATAGGCTGAGCTTTAAAGGAACAATGGATAATTGCTTAGATATATTTGTGATTAACTAAAGCTGAAACTTAGACAGAAGATTTAACTGGTAGCATTTGATTAAATCCATGTTATTTCCAAAATCAAACTAAGAAGATTATGTTGCGCACTAAAATGTTAACCTGTAAATTCATTTAAATATTTTAACTTAACTTCTTTAAAACCTGTTAAATCAAATTTAGTAGTTCTCAAATTCTCAATTAAATATATAAACATATGCTATGTTCTGGGGCCCTATGCATTTGGGCTCATTTGTGATGATGATGAATCTTGGTTAAAAAGAACAACCCCCCTTTATTTGCAAAAGAGAAAACTTTGCATTGACTGCTAACTACGGCACAGAAAGGCTTCTGTAACACTGGTAACATCATGTCTGCACAGATGCAAACAAACAATCCTTCTGCAGGATACCAAGCTATAGAGCAGTGATTCAAAACCAGAGGTACTTATAACGCTAGTGGTCCGTGAGTGTATTGCAAGGGGTACATTAAAATATTTTATTTTTCAGATCTGTGTTGTTGTTTTTTTGTGAGGACCCAATTGAAAAAATAAAACAAGCTTTTATCAATCAAAAAGTAGGTTTTTCTTATATGTTTTAAGCAGAGAAACCTCTAAAACCTGCAGAACAGGGGGCCTTGAGGACCGAGTTTGGGGATGCCTGCTTTAGATTGATATAATTTTTTGAATTCTTAGTTTTGCTGCCCTCTTGTGTCTTTTCCTTTCCCATTAGCTCCTTCTAGTTACTTCTGTCTACACCTGTTCCCTATCAGCTAATTAGTCATCCCATTGTTTTGTCTACACACCTGTTCAGTTACTGATTGCTGGATCATTGCCATCCTTTAGGTATATTCCTCCCTTATGCCTCCTAGTTTTTTTGGTTCTTGAGTTTCTTGTTAAACGGTTCTGGACTATAGATTCCGTATTTTTACCTCTTCCTTAAATTTTGCAAGAAATAATCCCTGCTTCTTCTACTCTGCATTTGGGTCCACAACTACATCCACCAACCTTGACAACATTAAACATTTAGAAATGATTGTATTATCACCAGAGGTGGTAAGTGTGTAAACAGAGTGTATACAAAACGGAATTTCATTTGTAAAGCTTTCATTACATTTCCATTTCTTAAAGTGCAGCAGTGATCAAATGTAAACAGTGTGGGAGAAAAAACCTGATGCAAAAAATGTATTGATATGAAAGTTCAGAGGATTAAATATATATGGTGCGATTATGCAGTAATTTGGTTTGGTTTTTTCAGTGTGACGCAGAGTCTGTGACATGATTTAGAGTTTTCTCAACAGTTCAGCTGTCGGTTTGAGGTGGGTAAGAAGCTGTTTTGGAAACTGCTGGACCTGCATCAAATGCTGCAAAGCCTCTGATAATGTGGAACACACAGAGCTGGGATGAAACATCTTTTATGGAGGGAAAAGGAGCTCCGATGATCTTCTATGCTGTTCTCACCTTCTTCCAGTCTGAGGCGCTGCAGCCTCCACACCACACAGCTGGTCAGAACGCTCTTTATGGTGCTTCTGTAGAAGGCTGTGAGGATGGGTGGGGGCAGGTGGGCTCTCCTCATCCTTCGTAGAAAGTATGTGCACTTTTGTGCCCTTTTGACCATTGAGGTGGTTTTTACAGTCCAGGTGAGGTTATCTGTGATTTGCACCCCCAGGAATTTGGTGCTGTTGACCACCTCTACAGCCGAGCTGTTGATGAGCAGTGGAGCGTGGTTAGGCCGGTTCTTCCGGAGGTCCAAGATGATCTCCTTTGTCTTCTCCATATTCAGGATCAGGCTGTTGTCTCTGCACCAGCCCACCAGCTTCTCCACCTCCTCTCTGTAGTTCTGTTCGTTGTCTCTGATGAGGCCCACTACCTTCATGCCGTCTGTATACTTCATGATGTGATTGGTGGTGAATCTGGGAACGCATCATGTGTCATCAGGGTGAACAGCAGGGGGCTTACAGTAGGACGCAGCCCTGATGGGTGCCTGTGTTTAGGGTGATGACATCAGAGGAGTTCTGTCCGACCCGGACTGACTGTGGTCCATTTGTGAGGAAGTCTAACAGCCAATTGCAGAGAGGTGTATTGAATCTCAGCTGTGGGCCATCATAGAATGATTATATAGGGTATTTGGTGTTGGTCCTAAAGGTCTCTGAATAGGGTGTGTAACATTGGTTGGGCTGAAAAAGAAAATTAACTTGCATGGCATAGGGACCATTTTCATTATTCCTCTTCATTTTATCTCAATTCTCCCATTCTGCTGTATTTGTTAGTTCACTCTCTAACCTTATGCCTTTCTCTGCTTTTTGGCTGTGACACCATCCTTGAGAGAATATCAGCTGTGCTGCTGCCATCAACACTTTTGTTTATAGAATTTGGATTTTTTTCTTGAATAGTGTAACCCTATTTAATTGTATTTCAATGTATATTTTATTTTTGCTAAAAAAGCAAGCTGTTTTTTTTTCATAGGCTGTGAATTTGCAAAAATATAAAGTTCTAAAACATCTTATTTTGTTTTATTGTAAACAAAAAATATTATTACATCTATATAATTGTCATGCAACACTGGTCTAAAACCTGTGCTTTTCAACTTATTAACTTAACTTATTTTGTACTTTTACTCAAGTAAAGAATGTGCTTTTGACAGTTCTGGTCATAGCAAAGCCAACAGAAAATGTGCAGATCATTATGCTTTTTTTTTTTTTTTTATATATATATATATATAATGACTTCTCAGTTTCACTTGAACTGAAGAATCCAACATCCCGAACCATTCTTTGTTGTTACTTGGAAATGACAAAAACCAGTCATGATATTCTGACACTTATCCCTTTAAACATGATAAATATGCAGAGATTGGTTTCACCATCAACAGCAGAAAGTACACAAAACCTAAAACCAAAAGGGCTTGAATATGTGTGAAGTATGAACATGTAGGAGCCAGTTCTGCTATTATAACCTGTAATTGTTCTTACTGAGGTATCTCTAATTGGACTGCTGCAATTTATCTCTGCCAACAAGGAAAGTACCTGGCAGATGTAGACACAAAGAATGGAAAAGATTATGATATTGGCTGAAATTACATTTAAACCGTAAAATATAGACCTCTGTTTACAACCTCAAGTTAATGAAGAAGAAATTGTTTTTATTAATAAAAGTACAAATTAAATTAACTTTACAAAATTTTGTTTAGACTTAAGAGGCTGACAGGATTTCTTTTTTAAGACAAGACTGGAAAGTTTCCTTCTTAATAAGCTTATTAGAACTGGATCAAAAGAACCCTGAAATATTGCTTAGTGTTGCTACTGAAAGACCTCCTGTGAAGCTCAAAGTACATTCCCTTCACCTCCCACCTTCTTCTTTCTTTGAGCACTTGCATCTGAAGTAGCCAACCTTAGTGACTTCTTCTATCCTATTTTAACTTCTGTGAAAACTTCCAAGACAGAAATAGTGACAAAAGTAATTCAGTTAAACTCATGGTTTGTCAAACACATTTAAATATAAAGAATTCAGATCTATTTCAACGTGTTGCGTAGTTTTATATAAGTCATGTCAGTCCAGTCAGACCGGAAAATTACAGGGTTGAAAATCAGATGTGAAACTTTTTGTCATCCTTGGTTTCTACAACTGCTTAGAGAAAGATGCCCTCTAAAAAATGTTCAGCGCAACCAAGAGAGACGGGATGGTTTTTGAGGCAATGCAATCAACACTATGATTTGTTTTGATTGTGAATTGCTCATTTGATTCTCTATTCTAGATGATGTCAGCCTTTCATCTTGTTTGCTAACAGCGTTGTTGACAAAAAAGATTAACTGTTATAATGTTGTTTCATGCATGACTCAGTCACTTGGATGACATAGAGAATTTGCAGTGTTATTCAGTGAAAACGGTGCAAACAAAGCTGCTTGTCTCTGTGTGTCACCTAAAGCTGTGGGTCAGAAGACAGAGGAGTGCTGAGGCCCAAAGTCCTGCTGGGTTTAATCACTTTTATAGGTGTGTGAGGCTTTGTATGTGTGAGACAGTAATGTCCTCAGCCAGAAAACACTCTCTCCTTCAGCAGAACCCCAAGGCATAAGCACGTCCCCACATGAGAGTCATGCTATCTCTCTCCATCTGATTAGCCACTTTTTAAGCAGAAAGGGACTCAAAACTGGTTGGGATAACAGATCTTTCTAGTTTGTCTGCTAAGTTTTTTTGTATAAAACAAACCGAGTACCTCTCCTCTTCTCTCGCTCTTGAAGGAGATGCAGGGAAGTCAGGAGGTGCAGCCGATGGAGATGATTGTGGACGCCAAGCTCCAGGAGGTCATATTCTGAGAGATGGAGCAGATCCTGGAAAGCATCACAAAGCAAGATTACCTTAAACATACAACTGAAAGAAAGATTTATATACATGGTATTAAAAATAAAAACTTTATTTTACTAGAATGGAATCAAATTTAAGTGTTTCATCACAACCCAGCATGGATTATTAATAGTAACTATTCTTGTCTAAGGTCGGTTTAGGGTTACAAATGTGATTTCTGTTTGCTAAATGCCAAAGGTAATGGGGAACTTTAATGATCATTTCTGATGTTTAGTTTAAAATTCAAAACTTTGCATACATTGATGCAACATACTAGGGCTGCAACTAAAGATTATTCTGCAAATTGATTAATCTGTCGATTATTTTTTCAATTAGTAATCAGATTGCCAAAGGTTCTTTAAAGAAGACTTTTTACGAAATCAAACCAGATGAAACTAAAACTTTTCCACTTGCGGAGGCTGGGTAGAGCATGTTAACAGATGAAATGGATTTAAAGAAAATCTTAAATGCAAAATGTTGACATATATATATTATTATTTTTTTTACAATTTTGTATAATTACTGCTCTGTCAGCTTAAGGCACGTTTTAGAGTCTCTATACTCCAGTTAACGATTAATCGATTACTGCGGTTATTTCAATAATCATGATTAATCAGATCAATTGTTTCAGCCCTACAACACACCTATCCTTCGTATAATAGGTTGGAAAACTAATCAAGAAATATTTAGGCAAGATGTTATGAAGGGAAATGTGGAGCTCCACAAGTTTAGTTCACCAGTAGGTAAAATTCCTGCATGCCTAAAAAAAACAAAAAAAAAAGCCCAGTTAGCTTTTCAAATAATTATTTTTCACCACAGAACATAAATATGTTGTAAAGATGCTGAAGCTGGTAAATCAGCTCAGCACTGATGTGTGTTGGAAATACTTAGAAAGGAAGAAGCTACAACTTCAAAAGAAAGACTTTAGATCAGAGTTTGCAAATGCTTTTAAATACAATAATCTTAATTTTTGGGACAGGGCCTTTTTTCATAATGGACATGATACCATTTGCAGAGGAAGGGAAAACTTTCAAGGGTAAAAGCACCATTTCATCTGTGAAGTTCATGACTGACAAGATCAAGATGCTGTCAGGGTTGGCTGGGGCTCTTCAAATTATGTGGAACATAACATCTCACAATCTCATCCCATCGGCCATGCACTTAAAGCTCAGGTGCAGAAGGGTTTTCATAACAGTTAATGGTTCCAAACACATCAGCAGTAGTTAGAGCAAAACAAACCCCCATCCCAAAGCCATGATCTTGGTCTGTGGGCCAGGCGTTGAATATCAGAGAGCTGTGGGTCAGAAGATGGAGGAGTGCTGAGGCCTGCAGTCCTGCTGGGTTTAATCACTTTAAAGCCCGGCGTACACTGTGCAATTTTCGGGGGGATTTTCCAGTCGTGCAAGAATCTTTTGATCAGCCCGACTTTCAGCCTGATCGTGCGTCGTGAGTCGTATAGTGTACAGAGGGTTACAAGCGGTGATCAGCCTCTCACGACCACCTCCCGATCAGGAATCATGAGGTCGGGAGAAAATCAAGCATGTTTGATTTTATGTTACTGCACACCACAACGCAAGAGGGACAATCACGAACTAGCTGTGGGTCTAGATACGGCTGAGACGGTGAAGAAGTGGGGGCAAGTTTGTGTGACAATGGAGGGACATGAGGGAAAAAAAGAGCAGGAATCCAGGTGGAAAACAAGGTCCCAGCATTCTTGCGTACCTCTCTTTTCTAGCTGGTCCACATTCAGGATTTGTTTTCCATAACGGTGGTCATACAAACCAAATAAGGTAAGGTACCAAACGGGAAACGCGCATAGTGTAGAGCGGATGTAGATTTGACCAATCAGAGGCCTCCTGTCTGTGGTCATCTACAATTTTGGAGAGGTGCACCAGAGACTCTGCGGAAGTGGCGGGGTCATATTTGCGTTCACTGCAACACACACGCAGACGACCTGGTTTCTGAGTATAAACCAGCTTTAAGGTGTTAAACACCTTGGCAAGAACACATCAACATGTGACTGGGAACCTTCTAATCTTGCAGGATGACAACCCAATCAGCCCTGTTGCCCCCTGTTACTCTTGTCTACTGAGACAAAAGAAGTTACATTTAACATCCTACTTTAGATCTCATAAGTGGAAGAAAAAAAAAACTAAATATCAATCAACACACTGCATGTTAAATGATGCAAAGTTTCTTATTTTCCCAAAAGCATTGCTACAGTTAAACACCTCTGCATGCTTAACAGCCCACCATACAAACAAGCTGCATCAAATATATACATTTAGGCATTTTCCAGGTAGTCAGTAGACAGTAAAACAAGAATTGTTGCATTTGTTCAGTTAATAAAAAAAGCATTAGTCCTCAATCAAATTAGTAAAAAACACAGGACAACAATCTTTTTCATTGAGGATGTTGAAAAACAATCAGTCCAGGCAGCTTTGTGGCTCCAGAAGAGTTGAAGAAAAACCCTAGTGACCACCCCAAAAGTGTGCCTTCCTGTCATTACAATCTCTAAGCACATGAACAAACACACCTTCAGCGCTCGTTACCATTGACTCAATTAAAGTCTGAAGCAGACAGAGACCTCTTTTCTGAACACCTCTACCAGACACCAATTGTTAAGTGACATAGCGCCTGCTTTCACAGGCAGTTAACCCCACTCGAAATAAAATCTTCTGCTTGAAGATTCTCCAAAAAAGTTACTTTTTTTTAATATGATAAGAACTGATTTATTTCTCCCACACACACATAAAGGAAGTTGACAGCTGGCAAACCCATCAACATTATCAATTAAGAAAATTATGCAGAGGAGTAAATAATTAACGCAGTATTTCAAAAGTTATGAGGAAACAACCAAGGGTACATAACTTCCACCCAAGGCTGCCACAAAACCAAAGAAAAAAACTAAAAACAATAAATCTGTCCAATAGGAGAAATTTTCTGTGACAAATATGGACAAAAACTGCAGAAGTACAATATATGGTTGAATAGAAAAACAAAAAATACAGCTTTCCAGCTGATCACTGCAGTTAACATGCCCAGACAGGTTAGTAATAACATGTTGGCTAAAAAGCAGTCTCTATAAAAGCAGATAGCAGGCATATCTGTCCCTCCATCTTTCCCTCCTGTGATCTTTCTCATCTCCTGTTGAACAGAACAGCAAGTTGACATGTTGACTTTTGTTATTCTCTTCCAGATCACACTGAGCTGAACAACAAAATAAACTCTCATGCTACTACTTTAGAGAGTTGATACAGGAGTCCAAGGATGTTGGTTTTGCTTGGGTAAATGTTTGGGTTGATAAAAAAAACTGAATGAATGAATTAGGAGATTCAAATGACAGGGCAGTGATGCAGGAATGCCTCTGGACAATACCAACTTAATCAAGCAGATTTTAGCTGAATCTATTATAAATGAACATTGTGTTGTTCAAACTTGTTTTTATATATAAAATCCAAATCAATTGTCATTGTATTACATCCATAAAATTCCATAAAATTCCAAAATCCAATAAAATTATCAGAGTGCTTGTGTGACAAATATATTCACATAAATTTCACATGTTTGAGAAAAAACTACACTTTCTGATGCAACTAGCTCTTGTTTTTAAGCCATATCTCATTAGCTTATCTAATTGTTGGAATTGTACTGCTTTGTATTTTTTTGTTTGTTTCTTTTTTATTGCTTGTTTTGTTTTATATAAATAAGTCTCTTTTGAAAATGAGATAATAAATCTCAATGTGAATACCAGTATATATATATATATATATATATATATATATATATATATATATATATATATATATATATAT
>NW_015151024.1:531836-546649 GCF_000732505.1 Cyprinodon variegatus | reverse complement strand
TATATATATATATATATATATATATATATAAAATAAATAAATAAAATCCATGCAGTAATTTTTGGAAAAATAAAAGAAGAAAATGCCCTGCTTTCATATGAATTTAAAATAAAAGCAGCTGTTGTTTCTGTTTTTGTGATGCATTAACAAAACATCGAAATGAGTGCTAAAAACATAACGCACTCGGAATAAAAGAATTAAGAGTGTTTTGCAACATGTGCATGTTGGAATTTGGTGGTTGTATGATATCTAGTCGATTTAGGGAAAAATGGTTGTTTTCATAATAAGCCTGATTATCTTTGAGCCACTGAACTCAATATTGTTGTTACAACATACAGAAGGAGTTACACAATGCTACTCTAAGCTAATTATAACATAGAAATTGTAAAAAAAAAAAAGGAGATTAAAGTTAAATTTTGTTTTAAAGGCTATGATAAATAGACAACTGTAATAGCTCCCGTAATACTTTATTTAATTTAGACTTGATTTTAAGCAATAAATATTAAACAAATACAGCAAAATTCAACATTTATTAACAAAAAGCCTTAAATGACCAAGCTAAGTCTTATAGCAGAGATGTGATTGTTCCTCATGTTCCTTACAAAGCACTTTGCTCTCAATCTGCAGGCTTACTGGTGGTTCCTAGAATTTTTAAAAATAGAATGGGAGGCAGATCTGTTAGTTATCAGGCTCCTCTCCTGTGGAACAAACTACCACTTTTAGTTCGTAAGGCAGATACTTTGTCTTCTTTAAAGGCTATAGGCTAGCCAGTTAGAGTGCTCAGGTTATCCTGAGCTATCTCTATAGTTATTCTGCTATAGGCTTAGACTGCTGGAGTATATAGAGGTCATTTTTCATCATTCTGCTTCATTCAATTTCTATTCCCATTCTGCAGTATTTGTTAGTTCAACCTCTAACATTATGCTCTCTCTGCTTTTTCTGATCATAGTAGCTTCAGCTGATCTGTTCTGTGACACCATCCTGGAGAGAAATATCAGCTGTGCTGCTGCCATCAACACCTTTGTTTATGGATGTTGAAGCTTGGCCTGTTTTTCAGTGTAGTCCTGTTTCTCTTAATATGACTAACTGTAGTGCTCTCTTTTGCCTCTGACATGGGAACTGGGCTCGGAGTTCGTCTGTATGGCTATGTGTGTTTCCTGGATGGGGCCGCCTGTGGAGCTGGTTAAGTTACCTTTGTTATCTCGGCTTCTTTCTGTATGTCTGCTTCCATCTCCTTGAACCCCAGTCAGTCTTGAAGGATGGTCAATAACACTGAACCTGGTTCTGCTGGAGGTTACTTCCAGTTAAACAAGAGTTTTCCTCTCCACTGTTTCTACATGCATGCTTGGTGTGAGGGATTGTTGAAAAGTAAATGAGTTGATGCCATCAACAGGCTTTCCTTAGAAAGAAAACTTTGAACCAATCCAACTGTATGATCTGGTTGAATTGTCACTGAAAAGTACCTTGAGATTACATGTGTTGTGAACTGGTGCTATATAGATAAATTGAATTGAATTTTCCAAACTTAAAGATATTCAGCATCTTCCTCAGGTCTGCTATGGTTGCTCGAGAATAGAACTTGTTTTCTTGTCTTCATTTTTTACATTATTTTCCATTCTTCACACTACTAGTTTTCCATTCTCTAATGCACTGCGCTTAAGAAAAACGTTAGCAGCAGGTAATGGAATAACTAATGTTTTACACAGCCTCATCAATCTCGTCTCTCAGCCAATAGCAGTGCAAGATTCAGAATGAAGCTGGTAAATGTCTACATGTACAAATAGCCTCCACACCAATAGGGCCATTCAGTGTAATAGGCCCCCGATCAAGTTTTATTAGGCTGCTTTATTAAACTGCTGTGGGAAACACTCTTAAAAACCTTCACTCTTCACATGGGCATTCTTAGACTAGAGAGGATTTCCACCACAACCGTTACTGCAACCCTAGACAGTGAGATTTTTATAAATTCTCAGTTAAACTTTAGCATTAGGTGTTTAAAGTCATTAAACTCAGAGCAACAAGTAAGTGCCTTGTTTTTCCAAAATACTTTCATTCAAGACTATTGTTTAGACTGCTGACTTTGGCTTTTAATTACATCTGAAGAAAATGGAGAATAAAGAACTGACAGAGGTTAATTTCAAAAGGTTTGAGAGTCAAATGAATAAACTTCCCTTAAAGGAAAGATACATAAAACACAGAATTTAAAGCCCCTTTGCAAAAGTATTCACACCTCCTGAACTTCACTTTGCATTATATTGCAGCTACAACTACTGATTTAATATTTAATTTACCTGAAAATACCTCCTTATTAAGGTTATGGATCAAAGGTTTGATCATCTTAAGACAATTTATCAATTGATTTTTGGAAAATAGCTTAAGCACAGCAACGTTGAATGTAGAGCTTCTCTGAACAGCATCTCAAGTCTTCCCACAGTTTATTATTCTAGGTTTGGGCTAAACTTGAACTATGCTCTTCTAACAGTGTCTATTATTTAAGCTGTTGCTCTGTTGCTCTGATAGCAAATAAGGCCACTGTTGCTCTGAAGGTGATTTGTGTTTAGTTCTATTTATCTTCCCATCCACTGTGAACCATTTTCTCTGTCAATGCTGAAAAAAGGTCCTAACAGCATGATGCTGCCACTACTGGGTTTGATGACGTTCAAACAGTGGTTTACATTTTTAGTTTTTCACCACAATTTTGTCTAAAAGACCACCACACATTCCTCCATCTACTGTTCCCTTTATATGGCTTTCAGCACACTATAAATTAGAGTTCTTATGCCTTTTTCCTAAAGGAGCATTAATCTTTACTGCTGTTCCCCAAAGGACAGATCAGTAGTGTGATTACTATACGATGCCTGAGCCTTTGCTCTTTGACTTGGATATAATGCTCCAATATAATTTGGTTGACCACATAAAATTAAGATGGAAACGTCAAAGTTTGTGGTTTAAGTGACATATTTTGTTAAAAAGTACAAGATAAGCACCAAAAAGCAGAAGCTCTTTGAGTTGCCATAAATTCTAACCCAAAAATAAATTGAACATGTCTACAAGAACTTAACAGTTCAAGCAGCAAGAAATTTCGTTGCAACTACAGGAATCAAATCAAGTTCATAAACCTTGGACGTCTTAATTTTTCTAAAACATTGCTAGATATAATCTAGTTGCATTCAATCTACATTCATTAAATAATGTGAAATGCTTGTATTACCTCTACACCATCATATTCCTGCTCCAACACCACGCAGTACTGAGGCAGTCCAAGTTGGCTCAGCCAGCGAGATATAGATTGGTGCTTCATGGTGATGCATTTAACCACACAGGAATGCAAACAGATGCAAGAAAGCTTTACAGCTAAAAACGTCTTCCTTGAATGGACCCTGAAACACATAAAGGATAAAATCATTTAATTTTACGGTTTCACGGATCATTTCATTTAAGGTTTTAAAATTAAATAAAAACAAAACACAGAGTAAAACAATTAGAGGAAAAAACTTTTTCTTTACTTTCTAAAAATGCTTGAGTAGATGTTTGAGGCAGTTGCTTCATTTAATCTTAGATACAGACATTAAAACAACTTATCCCTCCCTCTCATCACTCTTGCCAAGTGGCCTTTCACAGCTAAATGCAATGGAATTCATTAGTTTACTTTAAGGCTTTTTGGACAACACACCCTGACATGAATACTTTACATTCACTACATTTTCTCAGGAGAAAAAAAAGGAAAATCTGCACCAGGAACAGCTTGAACAGAAAATGTCAATTAATTCCCGCTGCACTGCAAAAAAGTCTAGAAATAAGTAAAAAAAAAATCTTTATTTAAGTGTATTTACCCTTGATTTGAGTAGTAAAATAATATGATTAGCCAATTATATGAGCATTTTTACTCTCAAAATAAGATAATTAGATAGTATGCACTTGAAATAAGAAAATGTAATTGTTTTTTTCTTATTTTAAATTTAAATTGTCATGTTTCATTGGCAAAGTGTCTCACTTACCTCCTCAATTCAAGACAAACTCCACCTATTTTAAGAAAAATTGTTTATTTACCGGTAGATTTACATTTTTTGCAGTGTTTGATTTGAGTTTTCAATTGCTTAATGACACCTTGCATAATTGAGTTGAGCAATTTTCCTAATATGACAAGAGTTGTTTTAATCTGGTAAATTACAGTACCATCAACAGCTTTAAATGGATCACAAGCATGACCATTGTCCTTTTTAAGCCTTGAAGTAGCTGATCTACAAATATTTTTGTTAAATGAGAGACAATTATGATCAAATCTACAGAGAAACAAAAATGGATCTAAATATTAGCCATTTTTCTATTTCTCCATTAACTTCAGAAGAAGAGTTAAGTTGATTTTTTTTTCCAGGAAAAGAAAGTTGTAATAAAAATGGTCAAAAAGCTGCCGCAGTGGTTTAATGGATCAAATGCCATCAATGCCAATAATGAGGCCGATATAATCCTCATCACAACCCACACATTCTTTCCTTTCTGAAATTTTCTAATGTTCCATCTTTTGGAAAACTATGTTTTCTACATTATTTTCCATTACACGAATAATCATATACAATCTTAATATGTCTCCCGTATGTGCCAAAGGTCAATGCATAAGGGCAACACCATGATGCAATGACAAGGGTAGGGTTTAAAAAGGACTGAATGAGCAACAGGTTTTTAATATCTAGGTCAACAAGACTAAATTGGTCCAAAATATTTGTCTCAGCTGAGGAAAATAAATGCAGGGAAATATATATTAAACATTTAAAACTTCAGCTTTTTTAGCATGTTTCAGTTGAAACATTGCACAGAAAACTAATCCAAGTATTTAACACTCAATGTTTTAGTCTTTAGAATAAATTTTGGAGTTCCAAACACTCCCTGTGATGGCGGCTCGGTCTTAACAATAAGAACAATACCAAGAATTAAACACTGTTCCTGAGGTGTGAGGTAAAACAAAGAGTGCTTTAATATGTTGTTGTAATCTGTGCTTATATTGCTAACCAAATAATGTCTTACAAAAAATAACAAGGGAAACTAAAAGTAACAAGCATAATATGATAAAACTGTAAATATTGATGTTACTGCAAAACAAATTTTAACAAGAGCTTTACATCAGTTATTTTATAAGGCAATAAAAACAATCTAGAGATTAAACTGGTACTGCTTCTTGAACAGATATTGATGTATGCAATGTGATAAAACATTTCTCTGAAGACAAATTGGCAAGCAGTTGATGTATAAAATCCAGTCTATTCCAGTTCATTCTGCTCAGGCCTTAGAAGCATAGGGGATTACACACTTTGAAAGCGTGTTTCATATTTATTCTCTTCTACACAAACATTCTTTCTTTTAGATTATTCTCCATAAAAAAGTTTAAAGGTATTTTTTTCACAAAATGTTCTCATGATAATAAGGCAGCTACTGTAAACTGTAATTAATGCAGTTAATGATCGGTTTCAGTAACTCAACATTTGTGTTTCCTTATGCTCATGGTTTCATTCTATATAAGATAAAATAGAAATAATTAAACAATAGTGAAGGATGCATACAACAAAGTAACTCAAACTTTATTTTATGGTTACTTTATCTGTCTGTATGCAGTAGAGATGAGTGTGACCTGCATGTGCTGCGTGACATGGGTGGCAGGGCACACATGGATGCTGAAGGTTTTAAAGTCCTCTTGTTTTACGTGCATTGCTACTCAGTGTGTGTGGGAACATGACATCAGTAAAAACAGAACAAAGAAAGCGTTACTGCTGCGGCCGAGGACGTGTGGTAAACCCCTCACCCCATCCAAGCTCATTTCAAGATGTCACAGGAAAATGTGTGATGTCAATAAAGGTTATCAGACCCACAGCTCTCTAGGATTCTTTCCAATCCATCCATCATCTGGAACCATTTACCTTTTTGGTCTATTCTATGAATGTGTTTGTTAGAGGAGGAGAGCTCATAGAGAAGATGGACCTCTGTCAGGGTCTACCACTGTTTCTAGTTTAACCTAATGGAAGACTGGACACCATTTCAGTCAGTCATACCTCTGCCTCATTCATCCTGATATGTTCTGTAATATCAGCTTCTCTAAATCTCTAAAGTTATGTGTCGGGCAGGAAAAGACAAAAAATTGGGTGCTTTGTTTTCCTCTTAGAATCTATATCATCATCATCATCATCATCATCATCATCATCATCATCATCATCATCATCATCATCATCATCATCATCATCATCATCATTATATCACCATCATCACTATCAAGATATATTGGGACAAAAGTAATTATCCACAAATTCATCATATTGTACTGCTTGCATTGGACTATTTGTACCTCAAAAGGGAGTATTTTTATTAACAATTCTGCACACACTCTTGTACAAAGCTTTTAGCACCATTTGCAATTTCTTTATAGTATCCAAGATGCACTTTATGCTGATGTTGCGAGAGTGCATGAGGATTCCCTAACATTTTTCGTTCCAGCTAATGCATCATCTAATAACATCCTGAACTGTACTGCAAATCAGTTTGATGTAGAGCCAATGGCATATAATGTTGGAAATTGCTGTGAACTATTAATCTCATACACATAACATGTTTGCCTCAATGCAGAAAAAATGCATTTTAGATTAAATCCAATTTAATGCTGAATAATACGTTTTGTCTTTGTTGTAAATAACTTATAAGGTTGGTAACCACAACATTTTATGATAAAAAATAGACTTAAAGTTTAAAGAAGTATAAAGAAACCTATATAGTTACATTCAACGTAAGGATGTTTAATGCTTTTTAAGAACCACAGTTCAAATTTTTGGATTATCAATTTTATACAACTTTTTTTGAGAGAAATCCCCAGTATACTAACAAAACAATTAAATAATTAACATTGCCCAGTCTTAGCCTAACTGTCTTTAACTATTAATTTGCAGGGAGAACACACACAAATATCCATGAAGTGCATTAAAACCAAAATGCTGGTGAAGATTCTCAGTCATCCAAGCCATAGTCATTACAAAAAAAAAAAAACCTTAAAAACAAACCGCTGGACTTTGTTTTCCAAGTTTGAAGACGTTTCGCTTCCCATCTAGAAAGCTTTCTCAATTCAAAATGTCTGGAGTAGACATTTTGAATTGAGAAAGCTTTCTGGATGGATTCCAAGTCTTCAAACTTGGAAAACAAAGTGCAGTGTTTTTTTTTTTGTTTTTTTTTTAACTTTTTTGGGGTATTTACACTAAAATCTACATTTTAAAATCCTTTAAACACCTTGTAAAACAGCATTTTCTCAGAATACTGAGTTTTGGGGTTAAAAAAATATCACAAAAATCCATTTTATGGGCTCTTAGGGCATTGACAAAGATTTTTGAACAGATGTCAGAGCTTCTTTAGAGAAACTGAGTGCAAGTCTGGTTGCCTCAGATTTGGTCCTGTTTTGTGATTGCATATCCAATTGTTTTAAAAGGGGAGACCTGAATCAGTCAACATTTAAATAGAAAAGTCTGACCTTTAAGACATTTCCAAATTTAATTTATTCTTTAAAAAACCTTCAGTGAGTCATCAAGAATTGACTTTTTTTTTTTATTGCCTTTTTTTTATTTACTTACAATATCTTAAGTAACATCTGGCTTAAGGTAGATGCCTTTCATTGACTTCAACAAAAAAGACCTTCTGCAAAAATCTGCTTTATAGTATGACAAGTAATAGCATAAGCACATTTTAACTAGCTGGAAAAAACTTTGTGTACACTTTTGTAAATTTCTCTCGGTTGCCACAGCTGTGCCTATTTGCGTTATTACTTTCACTTCTTTAAAAAAGACATTAGGTACAGGGAGCAAATTTAAGTGAAACTGTGCCTTTGTGATCAAAGCTGAGCCATTGAGTCTAAGAGATTTAATGACTGGAATTAAGTGAGAGGTAAGTGCAGCACCCGGATGCCAGTGAAACCACTCTGTCTCCTTGTTTGTCTTTTACTACTGACATCAAGACGTTTCAGTGCATCTTTTAGCCAGATGATGGAAGTTATGACTGAGTAGCAAAGACTACCGAACAGATGTGTTTCATTTTGCCACACTGAAGCTCCTACCCAACTATCAGTGGTTTATCTCATAAAACCTTAAGGGGTTACACATGGCTGTTAGGAAAATCCTGGAAGATAACAAAGGAGGTCACCAAATTCGTGGATACAATCTGAGCACTAAGGGAAAGGAGAGCAAAATTACATGCAAACTGACTTATGGTGTTTGACTGCTGGGGTTAAATTAAAACAAGGGAATTTTGTAATAATATGCTCACTATTAAAGTATAAACCGATCCCTTAATCCGTCCCTCAAGAGTTCCTCTTTCTCTCTTCTTCCTGTTTTTTGACCTCAGCTGTTTCCCATGACCACATGTCTCTGGAGCACAGTCACAGCATCCACTTTATCCTAGAATATAAATAGACTAACTCGTTTTATGATCCAAACAGGCCTGGCTGTTTGACAAATACTCGCTACATACCAAAGTAACTATGGCAGAGAACAAACTTGGAGAGCAGAGCACCTAAAGAAGCATCAGAGGGTAATTTTTCCTTTTACTTAACCACTCACTTATGCCAGCATTGGCTGCCCTCTATAGTCCAAGGGCATCCATTTTACCAATCACATTAGAGTGACAAAGAACCTAGAAGATTAAATTAGGCTGCAAAAATAACATCAGCATCACCACCATCCAGAACGCGCCAGCTCCTCTTACTCAGCAGGGTGTTGTGAGGAGTTTGTACTAAAGGGGGGAAAATGACACTACCAAAAAACAGAAACTTGAATAAAAGCATAAGTTTTCTAAACCCAAAATTTTCTCACTCAAAATGCAACTGATTTAATGTTACAAACTAGCAAGAAGCGTGACTTTAGAGTCGAAGTAAGGATGCTTTTAATATGTGCTTTACAACCCAAATATTAAACCTTTCATCAGGCATAAACCAGGCTTATGACTCTCTGGTCTAAATGAGACCAGACCAATTTCTGCGCAGGAGTGATGAGTTTACATTTGCAGCACAGTTTCCCATAATGCAACAGCACTTTTCTCTAGCCATATAATCAAAACTGCAGCCACAATAGAGTGATATTTTAGTAATGTCCCTAATGAGCTAGATATAGCTTTAAAATTTCAAATGGGCTGCTTTCAAAGCTGTGTTTTTAAAACAAGACATCTTTGAGTCATATTTGTGGTTATCTGATTGTTTTTTATCTGTAACCACTGATTGTTAATCCCATCCTTTCCTGTATTTAGATGCTTGTCAGAGGACCACATCTACAGCTACTAAGAACTTGTTTGGGTTTTATAAATGAAAATGTATACCTGTTATTAAATTGTGAAGGTAAAAATTTAATATATCAACAGTTTTCTCAGGAAATATATTTCTAGTGAGCCTAATGACATAATTAAACCAGATGCAATAAACCCAGTAATCGATGCAATGAGATAAATACAAATCAAGCCAAATGTGATCTGGAATGATGTGGAATGAGAGAAGGAATCAATCTAAAACATTTTATGAGTCCTTTCAGCTTCGTCCATATTCAAGGATTGCCAGAGTTAAGTCATCATGACTAACCAACAGATTTGGGAACTTTTTTTTTTTTTAATAACATATGTCCTTTTTGATTCAGCAAAGATTCTACCTGGGTACCGCTTGAAATCGAGATACTGTCACCCTGGTTTTCTCTGTGTCTTAGTTCCATTAAATATATATCCTTCATCATGTCACTATTACCACACAGGCCTTCGCCACCGAAAACAAAAACAATAAACTCTTTAACATGGTGTATTTCAACCACTTTATTTGATTTCATTCAAAATAGCTGAGTATCCTTGGCTACATGTTTGGGACCGTTGTTTTGTTGCTAAATCCTCTGGATTCATCTACAGATGATCAAAAATGTCTCAACATCTTGTCATTCATCTTTCTTTCAATCATGTAAAGCAGGTCAGTATCTTATTCTGAAACAAAGCTCCACTGCATGATTTAATAAAAATGTACATGCAGTACCATTCCTCCTCTAAAGACTGTGTCTGCAATAACATTCATTGAGTTACATTTTTATCCCCTCTTACCAAACCACAGTATTTCAGTATTGTTCTGGCTTGTCCAAATGTTTTGTAGCAAAACATGATTTTTTTTTTTTCTTAGAATGGAGTCTTGTGTGAAGAGTTGACATGAAGGTTCAGAAAAGAATCCCTGCCTGTGCTTCTAGGGGAAAAAACAACAACTACTGTATGTGCTCAATTCACATTTCTAAAGCCCATGAAACATGGTCTATCATTTAGAGAATATTCTAACATTTTTTCCAAGTGTGATTTCTTGGCATTTCTGGCATACCATATAGAGAAGCTGTTTTTTGGCATGTGCCAGGTCAGTTTAACTTAAGACTGTATTCAATTTGATTGACTTTGGTTGATTGACTCCCCCATGGCATCCCTATGTGTCTCTGATAGAATAGAAAATTGTGGTGAACGGTGGAGTAAATCATTTGCGTGATATGATTGTTGCAAAGCACCTTGCTAATGAGAAACCTCTTGCATATTCCATTAATTACGACTAAACAGCTGGTTTAAATTTATGCTGAAAAAGGGCGGGATAACTTTCCAATGACCAAAAGATTCAAATTGGTTTGGAATTGGCTTCATACAGTCTTATTTCATATATTCAGTTCTTATTTCCTGTGTCATCCCTTCATTATTACACATAAAACCATTTATAGACAAATGTGTTTTCTTTCCATTGTTTTAATGGATTGAGTTTGTTAAAGGGATCAGATATTTCAGACATTTTCAGACATTTATTTAAAAAAATAAATGTCCATGTGTTCAAACTTTCAGCCAAACACATTAGTTTACATTCCTCTGGTTAAAATCTATGTAAATAATTAATATTTCTAGGCTGCTGCACATCATGTCCCCTCATGTTCAGAGTCCTTGTCCATTATGGAGGACTTGCATGCTCTATTTTTTGATGATAATCAATCCCCAAAATTTCATCTTTTTTGATGAGTGCACCAGTCCCTCCTAAGATACTACAACCAAAGTACTTCACTGCTTCAAGGCTGTCTTTTTTGGGGGGGTTTCGAGTTTTATTTTACAGCACTAGTGGCTCGTTTTTCTGACAGGAAAAAGGGTATGAGAGAGGGGGAGAGACATGCGGCAAAGAACCACGCTGCCACCTGCATGCCTCAAAGCTGTCCTAAAGCATTACACACTTTTTCTACAAGTTTAATAATTATCGTTACGGTCAAACACTCCCATTTCAGTTTTATCAGACCAGAATATATTTCTGCCAAAATCAAGTAGCTTGCCCCTAAAAACCTTTAAAACTATATTAAAATTTTGAGTAATGTCTTCTCTCCCCATGGTTAAAGAAAAAGGTTGTCTCTTTTTACACAAAGTCTATAGATATCTCATTTCATTTCCCCCACAGTCACAGAGAAGAATATTTTAGGTATAATCAAGAAACTTGCACAAAGAAGAAGGGAGCCAACTTGAGACTTAATAAACCCCTCTGGTGTTGTCTTCTCAGTTTCTTTCACTGTTATTCTCAGCTGTGTTTTTCACATTTTTCCTCACCTTGTGATTTTTTTTTTCTTCCTTGCATTACAAAAATTATATAAATTGCATGTTTTTTATGTTTATATTTATGCAATTTTGTCTTCTGGTTTATGCTCAGAGCTTTGTAAAGACAAAGTACATGCAACTTTGTAAATGTTATGTCTACAAGCATTTGCACGCACAGACGATGCCAGAGGCAATTCATGAAACTCAGGATTTCATGAAGCTATCTTTGCCCATCTTGGTGTCAGTCTCTCAGCTCAGACAGATATTCTAACACACAGGTGCACATCAAGCATGGCTGGACTTGTAGATGCAAAGCTACAAAGAAGCAAACATCTATATTCTGGCATGGCAACCAACTTTCACTATACATCACTAATTTTCATTTGGTTTGGACTTGTGCCACAAAGGGATCGGATGTTTTTTTTTTCTTGCTCTGCTATGATCTCAAATTAATTTAATGTTTCCCTGGAGTTCTATTGTTATTATTTTATTAAATACAGGCTTTATTTGTTTACCAATAAGGCAATCAACTACAAACTGATTCCATTAAAAGTTTTAATCTTCAGTAAAAGGACATTTCCTGTACTTTTAAAATTCACAGCATCTAACTTTATACCTCTATCTCACCCTTTATTAGAGAATGATGGGATGCTAAATTCTTATGAAATGACAGCTAATTATTTATTATGATCCCGATTGACAATTAATAAAATAATGATCAAAATCTCCAAACAATGTTCTGTTACATTAATTTTTCTTAGTGGTAGGCACAGCCACATAACAACACTACAGTTTTCTGCAAAAGTCTCATATCCCATGAGCATAAATATAAAAAAAAATAAATGAATCCAAAAAATCACATGTATGGGAGACAGTCAACTATGTCTAATTACTGAGCACTGATATCTGATAAATAACTACACTGGTTAAAGGAAACTATGCACAGTGTAATTAGTCATTCATTCATTCATTTTTTTTATTTTTTATTGGCTCTAATTAGTGATTAGGATGTGAAATACTGAAAAATCACAATTTGCCCCCCTCTAGTCATTAAATTAAACTTTTTAAATAACCCCCACTCCTTTAAATGAACACAATGACTAATTGCATGTTTAATTTCCTAAGCTGTTTCATAAATATATGTTACACATTGAGGAGACATTCCAACTTTGATTTAAAACATTTTTTCCCATTTAATCTCTAGGACGCAAAATAACCCACAGAACATATACATTTATTTTTCATGTGCTAATAAAAAAAAAAAAAATCAAAATTTGCATCAACAGGTCACACCTCAAACCAGCTGGAAAACAGTATCAAAAAGTAAAAATTGTGCATCTTTAGTCATTTCTACATAGACTGCAACAAAAATCAATTAAGTTTTTAAAGTTGTATCTTAATGCAGAGAATTTACTTTGACAGTAAATAGACAGTAGCTTTGATAATTCTGAGATTATTTTAGAATGTATGTTATAGTTAGTAAAGCATGTCTTACCTTGCAAGCTTCGCCCAGATGCTGTTTGCGGTCTGCAGAGGACGGCTGCAGCCCTGCACCATCACAGGCGCTGAGCTGCTGGTTCTGAGCCCTCAAACGGTACAACTGCAAATCCAGTGAGTTTGCGACCCTGGGATGAGAGACTGTCAGCAGCACAAATGAAGTCTGCAGAGAACCCGTATGTCAAAACCAAGAGTGAGTTTCTGCCCGGATGCACCAAGATAAAAGTCTACCCCTCATTAAATGTGCATGCCTGCACACATCACAGGGCAATAATAATAAGCTTTGCAGAATGGGATTGTAGCGTTACCTTATGATGTAAAAGGGGAGGGGCTATTGCAAATTAAGGTGGTGCTAATTAAGAAAGATATTTCTTGAAATAGTTTAGGGGGACTTTCACAAGAAAAAAAAAATGCTTTTAGTATACCAAGACAAGATGAGTAAAAATTTGATATTTGGGTGAACGTCAAAAAATCACAGGGAAAAAAGGCTATAAATATTCTGTATGTATCCATTAATAAATAAGACAAGTGAAGCTGAAATTTTATTGAGCAACATTTTTAGGCATTCTCTGAAATCAGGTGTTTTCTGAAATGTTCAGTCAGACTTATAAACCTTTTGACAAGTTCACCGTTCATGAGCAATGTACTTTAATTGGTCTGGGACTTTTTATTTTTGATTATTTTTTCAAATTATCCTCAATTTTACTAAATTATAATGTAGTTCATATTTATTCCTTTATTATGATTTAATGTTTGTGTTATTTGAATTACTAATCTGAATTTTTAATTTTCTTTAATGGGAGAGTATGTAAACTTTCAAACACAACTGTATGTTGTGTAAATACATAATTTTTTCTTCTGCAATCAATTGAAGTTATAGGACGAATCCACATGGACACAAATCAGAACGTCTTGGCTCAGTAAGCTAAATTTAAAAGGTTTTACTTTTTTAAATCCATATTCATTAAATGATTTCACTTCTTTGGATAAAAAATGTGGCTCTTAATCAAATTTAAAACGAAACAAGTCATTTACATGCTCCAGTAAAACATTTTAATTTTGCACAGTTGCAAATATTGAATCAGACATTCTTACGCAATTCCTGCCCCCTAGTGGTATTATAAGTTAGTTACATTAACAAAATTACCATTATTTTTTTCTTCCTTTTTCTAGCCAATTCTATTAGCTGTTTGTTGTCTACTTATGAAGATAAATTAGAGGAATCATGTTTATAGTCAAGCAATGTTTCCTAGATGTGGCTCTTTCATTGTTAGGGGAATAGTTTAAGAATTATAGTTCATCTATTGCTGGTAGATATAGATATTTCAGACAGTACATTATTTACTGACTAATGTCTTCAGGCTGGCTGATTTGCTCTTATTCTATCATGCAGGCTTTGGTGTGGTGCCTGTCAGTGCCTGTGCTTTCAGCCTGAAATAAATGCTATTAGAGCCATGGCTATTATTATTTTAACGTCTGCAGTTAAAGCTATATTTGTCATAAAGTTTCCATTCAGCCATAATAATGAAATAGATGGATCCTGATCTATTTAGGTGTCATAAATTCATATATTTTATCTTGGGAAAAACCTTACAGAATTGATAATGGAAAAATGAAAGAATATACTGTTTTTCCTCTGAAAGCTCTCTGTGTTTTGTAGCCCAGCATAAGTGTTTTCACAGTACCCTGATAATCCATGAAAAAATATTTCTGATTTACCTAATCAAAAGTGTCTA
>NW_015151024.1:487663-531429 GCF_000732505.1 Cyprinodon variegatus | reverse complement strand
TAGATAGATAGATAGATAGATAGATAGATAGATAGATAGATAGATAGATAGATAGATAGATAGATAGATAGATATTAATAATAATAATAAAAATAATTGAACATTGATCAGACCACAAGCGCACTGCTCTAACCACTAGGCCAACACTCCCCCATTATTTACGCATGTCATCTGAATGCACTTTAAGGACTCAGTTTGATCAAATCATACAAGCAGATTGGGGACATTTTTTTTTTCTATCTGAGAAAACCATGAAATTGCATTGAGTCACTGACCTGCAGAATTTGCCCCTTCTGGATGAGCATGTAAGAGAGTGGACAGTTGCATGCATTGTGTCATTGCTTTTGCAGCAATCCCTCTTATCAAGCATGCATGCAGCAACACTGGAGAGGAAAACTTCCCTGTAACTGGAAGAAACCTCAAGCAGGACCAGGCTGTGAGCAGCCTTCTGTCATTCACAGGGCAAAGTAGTTCCAATGAAAATTGAACAACCAAATAATTTAGCAGATAGAAGAAAACATTAGAATCATTAAGCTATTGACACAAAATATCATTTAATCATGCATTGTGTGTGTGGTGCATTTATGCTTAAATCATCCTTGTTCTTCATTCATATTATGGGTTTTAGGGAAGTGAAGTGTGGCCTTCTTGAATAGTGGTATTGTTCTCTCTGCTTTTATCTCAGTTTTCGATTAGGGCAAATTCAAGTTGTCATAAATAAGTAAAAAAAAAATAAGAAGAGAAAATACTAATAATTCTGTTTTATTTGTTTGTTTATTTACTTGTTTGCTATTAAAAAGCACAAACAAGTATCTTGGCCACGTGTGGCTCCTGCTCTACACGGGCTACTAAAAGGATTAAATACCGCAGTCAAATGGGAAAATAAAAGAAAGGTGAAGATTAGCTATGAGAAGAAAACAACATTCTAAATATTTTGCAGATTTTTAATAAACGTGACTCAAAACATAACTTTAAGTTTGCTTTGGTCTTGAAATAGTTAAAAAAAAGAAGATACGGATCATCTTCACTAATGTGACAGCCCAGTAACCAATCACTGAGTAAAGCGCAAATAGGCAGCCTCCTAAGCCAATCAGCACTGAGAGAGGGCGGGCCTTGTCTTATTATGGGTGGAGTACTTCCTGCTCTGCAGTATGAAATCAACAAACTCCTGCAGTCACTCAATAAGGAAGACAGAGAAAAAGCTGAGGTCTTGACAGCAATTTAGGTATTTTAATTTACTCATCTGTCTATTATATGTAAAATATCAGTCAAAGCAGCTAAAATGGAAACAAAGGGGCGATGTGACTAAATGTGTGAATTTATTTCCACCAAACACTGCTGCTGCTCACAAGACTGCAGCATGTGATATCGATTAGTGAGAAAGGAGGACAACCTAGAGGAGAACCGCTGCTTTGTTTCAGCCTTTGGTTTGCTGGGAAACATACGATTTAAACGGCAGGTTTGGTGAAGCAGCTTTTATTTAAACTCCATGAACTTTTTAGGTTTCTTTTAGTTTCGATATTGGAAAGAAGTGATGATGAAGTGTGCAAAATAAACCCAAGAGCTCAGTTCTGGGATGATTTGGTTTCTCTGATGATATCAATTTAGTTATCTGTTGTTTATAGGCTTTAGGATGTCGTTGTTATTATTTATTTAAGGTAACCATATATATATATATATATATATATATATATATATATATATATATATATACTATGATGAATCTTATTCGCAGGATTTTAATCACATCAGTGATTAAGTGAATGCAGACTCTTTGTAAACATCCTTAATTAATCCTTTCAAATAATTGTCTGTCCTTTTTTTGTTATTTTGTCACCTAAATATAATTAGATTACTTTCCTGATTTTAATAATTTTAGAGACATTCCTATGTCATGTAAAAATCTTTTGTTTAAGTAACAAAAAATGGTTTGACCCTGAAACAAATTGTGGTTCTGATACATAAAATGAATAGGATATTTAGAGATGCAAGCTTTTACAGTAATGGCATGGATTTTCTAAAACTAATCAAAATGTTCAATAACTATAATGAGAGCCATCTCTTATTTAAACAGATTAAAAATAGTGATCAAAATTGCAAAGGATTGCAATTTATTTAGATGTGTAGATAACTAGACATTAATTTATTGGGTTTAGAATAACATATGATTGAAGCACGTATGGATATTCAACCTTAATTGTCTTGAGGTATGTTTTTCAATACTTTTTTAGCTTTTTTTGAGAGCAGGGTGTCTCTTTTAGATTTAAGTCGTCAACCCATTTGTTAAGAAGTCCCCAAATTATTAAATGGGCTTTATTTGATTTTATTCAATGTTTTCTGTAAAGCACAAACTCTATTTTGATGAAACACAGTTGAACACGATTGAGAGATTTACAAATTCCAAGTGAAGATGACTTAAATTAGTCTCGATTGTCAAAGAGCTAAGGACTTATTCTTATCAATGTAAATAAAAACTGTGAAAATCCAAACCAATTTTAATGTTATAAACTCCATGGGTTTTTCTAAAAATATTCTTTATACATGTATATTGTTCAAATTAAAGTTTTATGCCTTATATTGTCACCCTCAATCAGGGCTGTTGAATAATAAAAATCCTAAAACAAACAAAGAAAAATTGGTGCTATATTAATAAATATTGTTTCTACAATAATTCTCAAATTGACATTTTGAGTTTAAAATCATATTTTGAAATTTGTTATGGATATGAAACAAAAATAAAGAAATAATCTATTATTTTTAGGATGGTGTTGTACCAACAAATTAATAAACGAGATGATTGGAATAACCTCATATCATACTATTTTATTTATTTTTTTTTTTTTTACAGCAGATTTCCAATGGATGAAGCCTTAAAAAGAATAATGTAACCAAATTGAGCGAAAAGAGCAGCCTTTAGTGATGAATTATACACTCTGGGTGTGAATCTCCATTCCACATCAAGGACCAAACATGGTGCATGTTTACAACTGTCATCCTTTTGCATCCCAGCAGATTGTGCAGGTAAATATACTAATAGTGCATTAGATCTACAATGTAAAAAAAAAAAACAGGACTAGTTACAGTATCTTTAAAATGTTTTGTGTCTCTGTGGCTCAGGTGGAGCAGGAACCTGGATTAGTGTGCTGTGGCGGCACAACGCTGTTTGTGGTGACAACAGGAGGATGCAAGGTCTGCTTAAAATAGTTATTTTCAAAATGCAAAACAAAACAGGAATCAAAAGGAAAATGGAAAGTTTTGATTAACTCAGAACACAATATATATAACAGTTTGCTTATCAATTTACATTTATTTTTTTAAAGTTTTTTACGCTTTATTTTTACACATTATGAAAGCAGCTTATTTAATAATTTATGTCCTCACAGAGAACATTTTACTTTCTTTTTATGTAGATATATTAGAGATATTGTAGCTATAAGCCTAACTCTTCAGAGGGAGACACAGCTGTACTTCAGTCTGATGCTTTGCTTACAAACGAATGCATATCAATATTATTGATAAATGCTCTTCTCCATGTCTGTTTTTAAAACTGAACCCAGGTGGAGGCATACAATCTGGAAAAGGAGGGCTGTCCTCTAATCTGTCGCTTTGCCACCATGGGCACAGTGAGGAGAATCCAGCACAGTACTATAGGTACAGACACTTCCTGCTCTCTCTTACAGGGCCTCAGAAAAGCATGCATGGCCCTTGAACCTTTCTATTTTAAATCTTACTGCAGAGTCTTTTATGAAAGTGATTTGATTTCCAAACCATTGCATTGTATCTCTTGCTGTATGTTTTGCTGTCATGTTTAAAGGTGAAAAAGTCCTTTGAAGTCAGGTTTTCTTTTCGGGCTGTCCTATTTTTAACTCTTTTCACCTCCCTATGAAATCTGAACAGCTTTCCTGTTGATGCTGAAGGAAGCAGTTCCACAGCACAATGCTGCCTGCTCCCCTTTCAATGCATAAACTGAATATCCAGGGCAACATTCCTCTTTCGTCAAATAGAATTTGATTTTTAACTACTCAGAGGACTTTCCCCCCCCCCATTTTTGTTGTTTTGGTGTTGGCTGCACAACTGAGTTTATGTTTGTATGTATAAATGTCTCTTGGGGGGGATCGGTTCTCCATTACCGTTGGATGTTCCATCTGTCTTCTACAATGCAGGTGATGAACCATAGAGTGCACCAGTACATGAAATGTTAGAAATTAATTAGTATGTGTTGTGGAGGAAGGCCTACTGGAGCTTCCAAAGTAAGCACAAGCCAAGTGAGGTTGACAGAGATGTGGACTTCTACTAACTTTACTCTAACCAGTCACTCAAACTCCAGAAAGTAGAGGGCTCAGAATGTACCGTTCTTTCAACTCTGCATCAGCTGCTTTCCCTTCATTGATTCTGCTGCCGTTTAAGTGGGGTGTCATCCTTATCTGGATGAGCATGATAGGTGTGTTCCTCTCTCAGCGTGATGTATGTGGTCCTCTCTGTGGGTTGAACTGAACAGAGATCTCTGCTTTAGTTGGAATATTGTTTCATAACTTAGTGCTGCTTAAAATTGTTTCTTTAACCTGTTTTGTGTTTTTACTCTCCATGATGTCGGGTAATGTCTTTTCTGTCCTTAAAAAGCCTTTATTTATTAACACAGGTGGATGCTATTGACTGTGACTTGTGGAAAAAAAAATGCCTTAACTAGATTTAATATAGAAATTACAAATTACTGCTGCAGTTTTCATATTTTTAAATTTTAATGATTTTATAACTATTTTCTTCATGTTCACAGTTGTGTAATGAGTTTTATGAGTTTATCATTTAATGTAATATTACATCAAAATACATTTAAGTTTCTTTTTCTTTCTTCTTTCTCCATCTGCATGTTTGCAATGCAGTTCGAAAAGCAAGTTAGAGAATGACTGAGTCATTTGTCACCATGGCTCTAATTGTTTCTGTCTCTCAGGGGACTACTTGGTAACCATAGAGGAAAAGAACAGCGCCACCTATCTTAGAGTCTACACAAACTGGCGTTATCAGGTACAGTAATGGTTATGAAACCCAAACCAAACTTTGCACATATTTTTTCTTTTTTTATGTATGTTTGATGAATCCGTTTTAACAACATTTGCTTGAACAAACAAGGAGCTTAACATTGGTTTCCCACCATCTCATCATAATCAAAAGTACAAACAACAACACTATGCAGAAAGCATGCCCTAACAGTGGGTTAAACGCAGGATAATGACAGTATGTGCTATGTAATTTTTTGGCATAAAAATAAAAAGTGGAAAACAAAATGTCTGACTAGCTTGGTTGGTTCAGAGTTCATTACAGACACATTCTGTGGAAACTGCTACTCTTTTTTTGTAGATTAGGCAAACTACACAGGGATGATGTGCTCAAAAAAGACTGTTTAATGGCAGTGTTGAAGATGACCAGCAGCTCCTGTGGAAGGTTGTATGGTAGCAGGAAGTGTAGCCTCTGCCGGGCTGTCTTCTTTACAGAATTTATGTGTAACTTGAAAGACTGCTTACTTTGTGTGCAAGGCAGTGTGTTTGTGTTTGGTGGTGGTAGTGGTGTGTGTGTGTGTGTTTGTGGTGGTGGGGGTTGAAGTCCACCTCCATCTCCACCTTTAGTAGGTTAAGCTTCACATGGTTTGCCTGGCTCAGATTAATATTTCTTCCTGTTAAAAGAGAGTTTTCCTTTCCACTGTTGCTACAAGCATGCTCGGTGTGAGGGATTGTTGAAGAGTCAGCAGCAAAATGCAAACGAAAGTCATCACCGCAAGCTCATCCGGGAGGAGCATGTTTTGCAAGTTAATGACTGGAGGCAACAATCAACTGGTTTTCCTAACCAATCTGACAGTATTGCCTCTATAAAGTGCCTTGAGATGAGTTGTTGTGTATTGACATTATATAAATAAACTGAACTGAAATGAATTGAAGTTGAAATTAACCCAAGGAGGAATGCAGCGGTGAGACCCAGTTTGTATGCAACCTTTATAAAGAGACCCAACATTGCAGGGGCACTTCCCCACTTTTGGATTTGCCCTCAAGTGGCCATCAAAAGAACTGCAGCTTCACTGTGTTTGCTGCATACAGCTGCTTAATCAAAAATAAAGTTTTGTTCTTATACACCATTTAAACTGTGCAAGACCAAATGAAACTCTTTCTAGATCCTTTGTCCAAATTAATATATAATTTAGCTTTCTAAACAGGAATTTAAATCTCCCTGAAAGCTCCTTTTAAATATATAAAATTCCTTATTTTTTCAACAAAAAAAAATGTGAGTGTATCTGTTTGTAGTTGAGTTGCTTGAGATTTTTTGTTAACATTTTTAGAACACAGAGTTTTCAACCAGCTGTTCCAAGGTAGTAAAATATGAGACAAGCTCTGAAATACAGATCACACAGGCAAACGAATAGCCTCTTCTGTCAAGTTTTTTGTAGTAAAATATTTCCTGCTTTTGGTTCAGGCAGAGGAAAAGGCGCGTGTTGGGGTGCGTTTATTGGGCCACTTACTCCGTGGAGCGTCTGCTTGGGGCGGAGTGCAGATGGAGATCATCGAGATCCCTCTGTCCGAGCATCCTGTCGCCCTGGCATCCTGCCCAGTGAAGGGGGACCTGCTGGTCGGCTGCGAGAAAACTCTGGTTCTTTTTGCTTTAAAGAGACATACCCAACAGAACCTGGTAAGAACCCTGAACCTGACAGTGCTGGCTTTATTGCTTTGATGGTACATTAACTATCCAGCCTTGTTAAATGTAGCTAAATGCTAATTTATATAATAGTCCATTGATTTACAGATTTATAAACGTCCATCTTTGAATGGATTAAAAAATTTGTTTCCTCTGTATAACAGAAGGAGAACCAGCAGAACCTTCAGAGCTCCTGGTCGAACACAGAGCAGAGCTGCAGTCAGAATCGAGGTAATTTAAAGGGTGAAAGTCTTTTTATAAATTACTTCATAAAGATTTGTCAGAAGTTAAGCTTCCGTTTTACTATCAACAACATAACGAACAAGCAAATATGTTTAGAGTGTAATTTAAAAAGTATTGAGGGAATAACATGTATTGTATTAATATCGGTAAAGGAATATGTATTGTTTTTTCTGTTTGCTGCTTTGCCTCAACTGACTTTTTGTTTAGTTTTTATTTATTGGTTGTTTTTGTTTGTTTATGTTTTTTTTCTCACAGGTCAGAATTCTGCTGCCAATCAGGATCTTTCTGTCTTGGACTTTGAACGTTCTGTCATCCTCCATTTCTCAAAGATCTTTCCTAAACAGGTTCATTTAATATTTCCATGGTTTTGTCAACCTTAATAGTTTTACATTTTTTTCAAAAATCTTTTTGATTGAACACATCGTTTTATGTGCATCTGAAATTTACATATTTTAGTAACCAGACATTAACGTTTTTCTGTCTGGATAGATATTAATAGATAATAAAGACAAACTTCTTAATCCAAGATTAATGTTGAGAGAATAGGAATGCTTTGAGGAAAAAGTTAATTGATCCTATTTTATTGTCAAATTATGGATTTGCAATTCACAGCAATATTTCATTTTATTATGCTGTTTAATTTAAACAAGCAAAGTATTTTGTTTTTAAATCGAAAACCATATTTTATGAATGATTCTGATAAGACTCCTTTTCTCAGAGGCTAAGTGTAAATTTTTTAGTGGAAGACCATTAGAATATATCACTTATATAAGTGATATATTCTATGTTTTCACGGGACGGACTGTTTTCCTCTCTGTATCACAGACTGTATGTATTAACATGCAATGTTACACAGCTGGCAGCTTCATGCAAACAATCGGGGAGGCTGAACAGCTTCGGAAAAATACAGTCTGTCAAGTGTTCAGTGATACAGTTAACGAATTAATTTATTATCTTTCCTGCATGGCTGCTTGCCTGAACGACGATGAACGACGATATATTGCCAACACTAAAAATATTCAAACTTTTCCATCTGCATCTTTGTTTGCCCTTTAGGTGGCGCTGTGTGGAGGATATGTGGCTATTCAGGGAGATCTTGAAGTTCTGGTTCTGAAATTGAGAGCAACAACTGAAACCACAGCAACAGAGGAACCATCAGACTCCTTTAAGAGTGGTAAATAAAACTTAGCTCACTCCAATAATCTTTAATAGCAGGTTAAGGCCTGGGAAGCATAAATTTAGAATAGAGGAAGGATCTGATGTTGGATGTAATTAGACAACTTTTTATTTATAAACGACCTAAATGCGAACACAGAACTAATATTGCAGACTTATTTGATGTCCTTTAATGGATGCATAAAAAAGATGTATATAAATAAGACAATTTTATTTATAGTTAAATAAGTGAGTTACCGATTACCAGTGCCTTGCTAAAGAATGTATCAAATTTTAACTTTGTCTTGTTATGACCATAAGCTTTAATATACAGCTCCTTGCAAAAGCATCTGGCCCTGTTGAATTTTTTTCCTTTGTGCCACATTTCAGGCTTCAAACATAAAGATATTAAAATTTTATTTTTTTGGTGACTAGTGGTACACAATCATGAAGTGTGCTGACATTTATTGGTATTTAAAACTTATTTTAACAAATAAAAAACTCAGTGAGTTTGAATGGAGAGCGCTTGTGAACAGCAGTTTTCAATTCTTTCCACAGATTCCATTAGATTCAGCTTAGTAAGCCATTCTAACAATTCTTAGCCATTATAACACCTGGATATGTTTATTTGGGAACCATTACAATGTAGATTTTGCTTTACATTTTGGATCATTGTCTTGTTGGAAGATGTGGACACTTGGCAGCAGTATGTAGGGGAAAGCAAAGGTGTTCAAAATGTGGAGAACACAGGTTCGAGGAGTGCAGGGAAGCTGCTTTAGAAAGATGCTGCAACTGTGGAGGCCAGCACAGATACAGCTATGGAGGATGTAAGGTGAGAAAGAAAGCAGAGGAAATATAACAGGTTAAAACAACAAATACATAAGCAGAAGCAGTGAAGAGAGTTCAATGACAAAGGACAGGAGAAATGAATCAAGCTCAGAATCGGGTACAAAAGCAAATAAAGAAAGAAAATATAACTTCACTCTGATGGTAGAGGAACTCATTTATTCATAGCCTATGTAATCAACTGCACAGACCAAGCCAAGCATAAGAGGGGAAAAAATCAGGATAATTTCCAAAGGAGCTGAAAAGTTTTTGGGACTCAAAGAAGTCAGCTGGGAAAATATAGTTACAAGGTTGGAGATGGAGGGAAGAACAAAACTATCTGGAACATAAAATGGCAAGATATTGTTAATAATAAATAATGATTATATTAGATAAAGATATAGGATATTGGTTTATTATATTATGGATATAAAGTACATAGATTTAACGGTTAATATAATGTCACTTTGTTCCACAATCCATACCAGTAGGTGGCGGTAATGCACTTCCTAATTGTTTGCCAACCTCCATTAAATTTCATAAAAGACAAAAGACCCCTGTTGAACTTCTGGAGAGTGGTTGATTAATGTAATTAATTTGGCACGCCACACTCTGCGGTTTTTTATTTGTTAAAAAAAGTTTAAAACATCCAATAAATTTCATTTCAGGGGTTTGAGATTGGAAACCTCAAATGGCCAAATACTTTTATAAGGCAGTATATCTTTGTGAAAGACTAAGGCAAGGTAGTGAATAATTTCGATTTTTGTTTTTTTATAAATTCAAATTTAAAAACCATGTTTACATTGTATATTTGTTCCTCATTACTATACTACCTCTTAATAAAATCTTTTAGAAACATGTGTTTAATGTAATCTCATAAATGTTAGGGCTTCAACATTTATTTATTATTATTTATTAGGTTGGCCAGGCAATAACAAATGTACACTGAGGGGTGGCACCAGAACCTCATGGTCAATCTACACTCTTCAAACAGGAAAATTAATGAGCAAAACATCCATATTTTTTAGATAAAGACAAACTATACTTTCCTACAGCCTTTGCTAACAAATAGATGCATATATTTCAACATCCGTGCTTTCTAGATAAAATGTGTAGTGGATAAAATCCTTTCAGGTTTGAGTTCTGGGGCGAACATATTTTTATCAAAAATCATTCTGGATAAAATTGATATTTACAAGTACTATGATCTAAATAAATTGATTATTTAATAAGTTTTTATTAAAATAGTTATTTATCTATGATTCCACTGAAGACTAATAGATGACTTCCAGAGACACATCATTTTCTCTTTACCCAATTAAACACAAAGTCTAGTTATGGAAAGAGCATGAATTCTGTACTTATCTGTACGTACGTACCCATGTAGCTCCAACCCTGATCCTGAAGAGTAAGGGATACTGCAGACAGGTCAGGTGAAAAGTTGCAGAGGAGAGCACAAGTCCATACTTACCGAGGCATGACCATCCATCAAAACAACCAAGCTCAGTTAGAAGAGCGTTAATAAAAGAAGCAGTCAAGTCTAATCTGTGAAGACAAGGAAACTGGTCAGATTTTGTAGGAATTGTGAGAAAAAGCAGATAAATTCTGGAAGTAGACTTCCAGAGGTACAATGCTGTTGTTTTGGTGAAAGCATATTCATGGTCTGAATAGTTCCGTCAAAGTCCAGAACTAAATTCAACCTTTAGGTGGAGAAAAACTTGAAAAAAGCTGCTCTTAAATATTGACCATTTAATTTAAGAGATTGAGGTATTTTGTAGAGACGGATGTGCTACATTTTCAGTCAGTTGATGTATAGCTGATACTGACACCTCTCAACCGACTTTTGTAACTGCAGTTAAATGGTCAATTTAAAGATATAATTTTCATTTCTCCTATTTGTCTACTTGGCACTAAATGATCATGGGTAAGCCGTATAAACAGGGCTAGGTTTTTAGTGACCTGCTTATTTGGTTTTTCCAGAACAACACAACCTGCAGCAGAAATTGCTTTGTTGGTTCCTCAGCTGTGGAAAAAAATCACCAAAAAAAACAAAACAGAAATGCGTAGAAAATTTAACTTTTTTAAAATCCAGACTCAAAACTTTTTACTTTACTACAGCTTTTAATAAAATTATCAAACTGTTTAAACCATTTTATTTATTTCTCTGATATTTGTTTTAACCACAAAACTGGCTTAACTTGGAAGGTAATTGGACTTTCACTGTTTTTTTGTTTTTTTTATACCAGGAGTCCTCGTCAATTTAATTGACAAAGACTCCTGGATAGGTGTGTAAAGTCTTTGTGAAAGTCACTTGCCTTCCATTTTAAGCCTGCTTTTTGGTTGCCCTGACAGGATGACAGCATGATGAGAATTTACATATGCATGTATTGTTTTTAACAATTTTCAAGTAACGCTTCTGATTTATAGCTCTGTCCTCACATTGGCATCATCATAAAAATAGACTTCCATCACCTAACCTTTCCTTACTGTTTTTTCATAGAGGTCTGTGTTTTTTCTGTGGAAAATGTGAACCTGTGAGCAGGCACTATGTGTTCAGCAGATCATCAAGAGGACCAGGTCGATTTCCTGCTTATTCCCAAACACCAGGAGCTGCTCGGTGATCGAGCCAAAGAGTGTGACATCCCCATCAACATCGAACAGACTGGAATGGAGGAAAGCAGACACTATACTTTGTCCTATGTTCTTTTTAGGTGCGTGAGTGTTATTTGTTTTAGAAATGCATGTCTTTGTACAAGTATAGAGACCTGAACTAGTGTTGCATCTCTATTGCAGGCGGTTTACTCCAGAGTTCTTTCAAGGCTGTAGTGTGGAGGAGATGCTGCTACACTCCCTGCAGATCTACCCAATGTTCACCTGTAAGATGAACACATTGTCATTTTTGACAAGAATTATAAAATCTTTCTAACAAAGAATCTGATTTCAATCATGGATGACTAACAGACTTAGACTTGATTGATATAGATGATAATAAACCACATTAGTTGTGCTCAAAGGAGATAATATTCAGTATTCTTATCTCTTCAGGTAACCAATCGGTGTCTGTGGATGAGCCAGCCTGCATGTTTTGTTTCTTTTCTCTTCCGACTGCTGGATACCTGTACAGTCTGAGGGGTGGAGTTGAGCTGCTTTCTGCCTATCAGTATCCGGAGAAGGTGCTGCAGGCGGTGCTAACAGATCACCTGTTGCATGTCATAACAAAGTAAGTTAGCAACACTGGAGGAAATCATAGAAAAACTGTATAATCTATATAGAAATTTGTAGAATATTTTTCAGAAAATACTGAAGTATTTGCATAACTTTTATTGCGCTGTGTTTGTCTCTTTATTCAAAGTAAAGCAAATATAAACATGTTCTTCTGTTTTTGCCTTGCAGGAATGCATTGCAGTCTTTCACTGTGCGTTGTTCAGCAGTAGCAGCCAGGGTTGAGGACCCCTACATTGACACCACCATGAAGGTTAATTTAACTTATAAGAAATGTTTAAGTGTGATATTTTGGCATATTACAAAGTTTTATTGATCTCATCAATACCTCTCAGAACAATGAATAAAATATTTTAGATGAATTACAATAAGAGAACAAAAAAAATCTGTTTGGTAAACTACAGAAAGAATTTGAGGGATCATTTTCAATATTTTTTTAATTTTTTTTAGTTGTTAATTTTCCATACTTTTTAATTCATGCTTTTAATTAATCTGGTTAAAGCTCAGATTATAATGTTTTTTAGGCTTCTAACAGTAAATGCATTATGGGAGAGATTCTAACGGCTAATAAACTATTATTTCATTCAGGTTGGTGTAAGCAGGGATACATCTGAAAGGAACAGGACAAAGACCATTTAGAACTGCTACCATATCGTGTCGGTTCATAGGTAAATAAGCATCTATTTATTTTTGTTGACAGGCTTGTCCACCGTGCAGCCTGGAGGTGTGTGCGCTCAGAATGCAGTTATTTATTGGTCTGCAGTCAGTGTGTGCCTATGGTTGCCATGTTATTCTACTCTCCACTGCCGACACAGAAACTCCAGAGGAAACAGAACGACACACACAACGCAGGGGCCTGTAAGTCACACACATACAGTATCCAGAGCCACACATACTCAGGTTTTACATATTATGGGATATTTAATGGCTAATGGCTGCAGGGTTCCTATTATCATAAATGAATGGATAAAACTGAGGCATAAACCATGCTAGGTGAAGTCTATTCATTTTTGATTATTATAAGACCTTGTGAGGCATTATCCAGCTTATACCATGGTCACTTAGTAAATATATGAATATTAAATCATTTAATGACATGTCATAATTTTTTTAAACCATTAAGAAAACATTTCTACATGAAGTGACTGAGTGGAGAACTCGATATATGTTGTTTTGACACATTGCCAATGTAACTGGCTTTGTCCTACCTACAGCTCGGACCACCATGGCTTAAAGTTATGTTAAGTTATACGACGTATAATTTTAGACAGAGCCAGCACAATATTTAGGATCAATCAACATATTTTTGACCAACGCTGAACGGACCCTACAGCCAATCAGAAACAAGGACTCACCAAGACCATGGTATAATCCGTTTTATTTTTTTTAAAGGTTTTCATCAAATTATCTTATTAAATTCCTGCTTGTTGTTATAAAACACTAGTTAGTTAAGTGTTCACACAGTTCAGCATGCATGTATTTATAAACCTTTTTTTATTGTACATATGTGTGTTATTATTTTAGTGAGTTGAAAGAGCACAACATGCTGACTGCTATTTTCCTTGCCGTGGGAATCGATCCCGCAACCACACCTGCTCTGGAGAGCCTTCTGTCACGCCCCTTCCTGTAAGACAATCCCAAACACCCCCCCTCCTCCACCCCCCGAGAGTTGGTTGTCATTTTTAGATCAAGCTGCATTGCAACAAAACTTAAAATCTCACTGTAATTATTGACATCAGCTTTCGCTTTTAAACAAACCTTGATAAATAAAAGGCTGTTTTTAGAGAAAGCTGAGAGCAGCCATCCAATCAAAACAAACTCTGTGGGAGTTTTCTTTAACGACATCTGCTTTCTTGTGATGATGAGAAAATTACCCCATTGTCAAAAGATGACCACATTTGTTTATGTGATTACAAAGAAATTTGTTAGAGAAATAAAAAGAACATATTTTTTACCCTATACAAATGAAATCAAATAATGAAGCTTTAGTGTTTTCTATTGAGTATATTCATTTCTTATCCTTATAGTTTCTAATTTTTCACCTGTAAATGGAATATTAATAGTTTTTTTGTCCTATTGTCCCAAAATAAAATATCCACACCAAGAAAAAAAAAAAAAACTTAAAACATGCTTTCTAATTGCTCCTTAAGATCTGTAAAAGGAATGACTTAAACCGTTGTTTACTGGTGAAGAGTTTGTGTCATCCAGGTCATGGTAAATCCGAACAAAGGTTAAAAATAAACTGGAACAGCAACTGGACCCCAGATCCGTAGTTAAAGACATTTTCCTCTTCATTCAATGAGCTTCTTCAGTTGAACTGGGAGATGGTGGGGTTCCAAACCTTAGAACTGCATAAATCAGCTGTTATGCATCTAAATCTACATGCAGAATAGGCTCCCCTTACAATGGGGCTTGCTGGATCCTGTATTTGCCTGGTCTCGGAAAGCTGGAATTTAAATTCCATTTCTCTATTATTTGGTTTCTCTCGTTTGATATAAATTATTTATAATTTAATTTCCTAACTACTTATAATTAGGAAAGATAAAAATTTAAAAAGGATAAAGGATATTGGCTAAGAAAGAAGCAAAATAAGATTTTGTTTTGGTAAATTTGTAATTTAGTTGCATAATGTAAAACTAGAAGGAGAATGAGTTTGTGTAAAATACAGCTAGTTGTGATTTTACAACAAGTTTCCATAAAACATTTAATTGGTGATCAATTTGAAACTAAAACAGTCTAAAACGATCCAATCCGTAATCATGTCTCTTAGTATAATCATAGTAGTATGAGTTAAGAGCCTGGAATTGATAAGTATTTGCATTCAGCAGCTTTTGGCTAGATTACGATGACGTTTCCGTTTACAATGAGGTGCAAATTTTTCATGGTCAATTTTAAATGACTTATATGCAAAGTATGAATTCACGCTATTACAGCCCTTCATAACAAAGCTCTGTAGAAAAACAAGCAAGGACTGCCTAATAACACTGAATCAAAGATCAGAAGACACAGATCTTTTTTAAAACTATAATTTTTACATTTAAAGTATTGTTTTTCAAGCAAATATTGCAAAAGAATATTGGATTTTTATTTTCTCCGGTGAGAAATTTGTACTATTGCTTTAAAGCGTTTATTTCTTGAATCTCAAGAAAACATAAAAAATGTAATTTGTGTGAAGACCTCTCCAAAGAACTCTATGTTAGGACTCTTATTTATGCTTTATGCAAGGTGTTTTATTTATAGGACTATTTATATCAAAATGATTTAGATAAGCATAGTTGTATGTATTTGTGGGGTAAAAAATGAAAATTTTGCATTTTTAATGCCCTTATTTATAAATAAGGGCATCTTTCACATATTGTGTTGTTAAAGGCAGGTTTACAATTTCCAATTTTATATTTTGGCATTGGTATTTGTGCTTAGCTACAGCATAAATAATATTTTTAGACAAATTATTTATAAAGTTAGTATGCTCCAACAGGTATACATATATGTGATGCTGCAGCTTGTTCTAAAAGAGACAAAAGCTCCCTTTTTAGAGCTGAAACCTCGCTGCCCTTAACTCTCCTAACTGCACCCAGTGTGTGCCCCTCGTTGGTCAGCAAATCTGTGGTGTCAACATGAACGTGTGGACTAAAATGAAACTTCTGATGCTGTTCTAACCAAATTTTATTACAGTTTCTTTATTTTCGAGCCCAACTCATTTAAAAAATAGCTGACAATAACTGCTAAACATATTACAGTAGCCCTCATATTGGTCTTTAGTCTCACCATGCATTCAAAGCTCTTAATTTCTGGCAAAAATGACAACACAGAAACTTCAAGCTTCTTCGAAAGAATCACATGTAAATCAACTTAAAATCTGTTTATTTAGCACCAATATAACAACACATAGACTTTGCATAGTCAATTTAATCAAATCATACAGACAGATTGGTTTGGCTCAAAGGTATAGTGGGGGATCTTTGCAAATTTTTGAAAAGACCTGCCCTCTCCACCAAAAAATATGCACCTGCACCACCCTGTACCCGCTCCCAAGAGGGAACGCCTATCAAAGGTGTGCAAGAGCCTGCATGAGCCCATTTCTCCTCATGCAGGCTCTGTTCAAAAGTTGCTGTTTGCATCGCTCATATAAGCTTAATTTCCAAAAGAAGATTTGCAATTTTTCCACTATGTCAGATTCCCTACCGGTAGGTGAAAATGGGGACGAGCACATAGGAATGCCTTACGTAAACGCATCACCAGAATGATTGACAATTAGGAGGACCAATTATTTTAATGATCTACCTGGAAAAAGAACATCCTCCACTATACCTTTAAGGAAACCCAGCAGATTGCATCTAGTCATTGATTTTCACATTTCATTCCTCCTAGATAAGCACTTAGACAGTGGACAGTCCCTTACTTTGCGTTGTTGACTTTGCACCAATCCCTCAGATAGCCTTGTTACCTCGTGAGAACTAACCATAGACTAACTGTTTCTTTGTTTTCAGTGTTTTCAGTGTTCCTCTGCTCATGTCAGTTTGGCTCTTCTATTGTTTTTGATTGCATGGGTTCAGAGAGGTTAAAGGGATGTAATTACATAATGGTAATTATAAAAAAGGTAAACACTTTCCTCTCTGTTTGTTTATCATGCATGTGCAGCCTCATTTAAACTCAGTCTAAACTCTGGAAAAAAAAAAAAAAACTCTCAAACCTCATTTGTTTTCCCTGCAATGAGGTTTAGACTGAAGCGCTCTCCTTCAGGGCTGAGCTGCTCGTCATAACTCCATGTTGTGTTTGTGTGTGTTTTTGGTTGGGGATAAGTTTTTGGAGCAAAAATTAAAGTGAATCGTTATTTCAGTTTTGAGTTATCATAGATTTTCTGCTTTAATGTAAATGTAAAGCAGGAAAAAACTCAATAACTTTCTTAATACCTGGTGCCCAATAAGGTAGGAGTAAAAAAAAAAAAATCCCTTGAGTGTCTAAGACAACCAGATTCCACAAGTTGTGATTTTCCTGTGGAGTAAATTTTTACGAAAGGATTTGTCCAAAATTGGAATTTTTCAATTACAGTGTAGAGTTTCTACTTATCAGGCGTAATGCTCAATCAGAAGAAAACCAGAAACTGTCAGTTTTGCATGACTCATCGGCAAAACTGCCTCCAAACATTCAGTGACCTGATATGCAAGATAAAGATTTGGCTTTTCACATCGCTCAGCATCAATACCTAAATATTTTTATTTCAAGACTGAACAAACATAAAGATGTTTTCTGAATGAGCTTTCCCCCCCCTTTTTTATTGAACCCAAAGTTTGATGACTTTAAGTGAAATTAAACAGGAACTAAACACTTTTTTAGGATTTTGGAGAGCAGCTGGAAAGATAGGCAGCATAAAACCCAAAATCATTAACTGTTCAGGATGAGCCGTGTTTGTTATTATCTTTCCTCCCTCTTTTCAACCTCAGGAGCAGGAGGTGGGCGATCTCATCCCCCAAAGAAACCAGCACGGTTGGACATGGCTGGAATCTCTATGTTGTCAACACCGTACCCCCCCTCACACTCTACCAGGAAATGGTAACAAAGAGCTACGAAAGTTTTTCTCATCATAACCAACATCGCTCTTTATAATATTTATTCATAGGCTTTAAACATTGGGGCTTTAAACATTTCATAATGGGTCTTTGTATTTGTTTTTATTTTTTAACCAAGCAGTTTAAAAAGTAAGTGAAATGAAATTACTTTAAATTGTTGCACTATTAAGCATATAAATAATAACTGTATATTATTATTTGGCTTTTAGACCCTGCAGTTGTTCGCAGTCATCAAATTATTAGACTATCCTTCTGATTTTACTTTCTTGCTCAATTTATTGTCTGGTTCAACTAAAGGTACAATTGGTTCAGACAGATATGATAAAAACCAAATTAAAACAAAGATAGCTCATAAGTTTAAGTGGTGAGATTCAGCCATTTTCTATGTTTTTGATTAAAGAAGCATACATTTAGTTTATAAGTTAGTTATATGATGCACAGTTAGTACTTTATTGCATTTTCTATTATTTCTGATGTCAAAGGTGTTCTAATAATATTTTTTCAAAGACTGTATATGTTGGAGTGAACTTGAGTCTTTTTGTCTTGCGTATGTGTGCCAGGTTGAGTACAGCCAGCGCTATGCAGAGAATAACCCTCAGGGCCTAGGGCTTCGACACCTCCTCAGTGAAGCTCACCTCCTCCTCCGCTCGGCCCTGCTGGAGTCATCGGAGCGGCAGCAGAGCGGCAAATGTGACAGAAATATGGCTGCTCCGACACACAGGGAGGAGCTGGAGGAGGCGTTCAGGCAGAACTGTGCCCAGCTTGGAGACAGTTTCAGCAGGTGGCACAAGGGCTGTGTTAACTCTTTTTTTTTTTTTCCCAGTTCACCGCCAGGACATGTTCAGTTAAAATTACACTTTCCAGGAAGAACTACAGTATATTACATTGGAAATAAATATTTTTCCACATTAATGTAATATCTTCTAAAATAATATTTTATTTTCTTCAGTTACATCGTGTGTGAATCGGCAAGTCTGATTCTGTCTGTCCCTATTATCTCCCTTTATGCATTGCAATACTGCTGAAGTCTCTACCGTTAGCCCAAAACTGATGTTATGAAATATTTCCTTGAGTACTGTACTGTACCATACCTCCGTTGTTACAATCAATACCGGAAATGTACACTGAAGGTCAGCTTCAATGTAAATTCAATTAATTTATATTAAATCCACTAATCTTAGGTTTAGATTTTTCATCCTTCACTGTTGGGATTAAGATTAGCCCTCAGGGGTAAGAATTAGGGCTGAAATAATTTAATCCTGATTAATCGATAATTACAATAATTGTCAACTAATTTAGTAATCGATTCATCGTTAACTGGAATATAGAGACTCTAAAACATCAATTTAGCTGAAAGGGCAACCAACTTAGATCAGCCATTTATCAAACTATTAAAAAAAAATCTATAAATATTTTGCATTTAAGAGTAAAAAAAATGTTTTTCTTCTGTCAACATGCTCTATCCAGAACTCCTCAAGTGGAAAAGTTTTAGTTTAATCGTTTTTAATTCTCTAAAAAAAAAAATGTTCTCTAAGGAACCGTTGGCTATCCAATTTTTTTTTTATTGATTTAATTGAAAAAAATAATTCAGATTAATCGATTAGCAAAATTCTCGTAAGTTGCAGCCCTGGTAGGAATAAACCAAAGTCATTAAATAAGGTTTTATCAGTGATGCTGATTTGACACATATGTTTCCTCACATGACTCATTGTGATATTTGAGAATAACTTTATTAGATCACTGTGTTTTTATAAATTCCTTAACATTTTTTGTGTAAATTTGTTTCATTGTAGTTTAAAGTAGTGGTTTTCAAAGGCGGGGCTTAGCGTAATTGCTAATGGGGCATGTTGGAAATGGACTGGATAAATGACCAATTTTGAGAGGTATTTTAGAAAATATGAATTGAGGGTAATGTTGAAATCTACTAGACGTAAAGCTATGACACTTTAAAAGTGGATGTTTTCTAATAAAAGGAAGATGGCCGTTTATTTTATTGATTAACGATTTATTGCAGTTGACTCTTTTATTTTCAACTGTCAAATCTGGGTCAGATGGGGTGTAAGAACTTTTTCAAATCAGAGTGGCCCACCAAGAGCAGTTTGGAAACCTCTGGTTTTTATGGGTAGTAAGTCAGTACTTACTAGGTTCTTTTCGTTTGTCCTGTTAGGGGTAGTCAGAAGGATTGCCACCTGGCCTTGCCGTACTACAGGATGTCCGGTCTGTCGGTCACTGAAGTCATATCCCGGAATCGCCCACTTCAAGGCAGCCCTCACTCCTATGGACCTGGTTTTCTGTTTTACCTAAAACATTACCTGTTAGAGGAAATGGACCAGAATCTCAGTCAGGTAAAACCCCCCTTTGCAACATATCAAGCTTTCGTATAAAGAGCACATGAGTTCATCTGCATCATAGATATTTTTTCAGCTCAGAAAAAGAAGCTGAAATCAACTCTTATTGAATTGTTTCATTCCTTTGTCCTATCAGGAAGATGCAGATGATGTCATTCGAATACTCAGCAAGTCGGAGCCCTCGATACTCGTCAGTGTGTGTGCTAGTCCCTGCATGGTGAACCTTGACCCCGCTGCAACGCTGCAGACCTTGAGACGTTTGGAGGACACCATGGGTGTGTCTGTGCCTCTGACAATCAGCATGGCAGCCATGGCACTGCGTCTGGGCGCCGTGGCACAGTACACAGAGCTGATGGAGAGACATGCTGAGGTGAAGATGATGCAGTCGCTTACAAATGCTAACGGCTCCATATTTTTTCATTCTAGTTATTACATTCTGGGTAAAACACCAAATTACTCATGTAACATGAACACTATTTACAAATGGATGTGTTGTATGTTTTGTGTGACAGTATTCTGCTCTGTATGCATTAAACGATGTGGGCTCCACTCAGATGCTGCTGGTGTATGGGTTCATTGAGGAGCCAAGGTTGCTGCTGCATGGCGGCGGAGGAGCCAAACATAACCAGGTCTGTCCCACAGCGTTGGCCCGACAGCTGGCAGACTCCCAGCCTGGACTGCTTGTGGCTGCCATGGTTGCCTTATATGAGAACAGTAAGGTCCAGCTGGAACAGGCGGATCAAGTTTTTAAGGTCTGCTTCTCTGCTGCTTATTATCAATCTGAATGGTGTAGCACTACACTGACTTTAATGAGGTTTCTGAAACTGGTGGCAAGAATTTTTTTATGTTTATATGTGTGCAGGAGCTGGGATATGAAAACACCTTACAGGTGGACTTTTGGGAGGCGATGCTGATGGCCTCTTCCCAGGATCCCGTCATTCAGGAGCTTCTGTTCAGACTGGCTTCAGTTTACATCGACCGACTGACAGCCAATGAATCCCTAACAAAACACAAGTCCCTGAAAAGTGCAGATGACCTGGTACAGTTCCACTTTCATCTTTAGTCCATAGATTTTCTTCCTGACGACCCCGTTTCGCTACATGATTTCAGGTTCTCACGTTTCCTAACTTCTTGTTTCAGATCAATTCATGCTCTCATTACGGGGCTCTCTACCCATGGCTCAGTGTCCTGGACCCAGCTCAAACTTTCAGCTACCACCACAGGGAAGCGCTTCACAAACTGCAGGTATATCTAAATATGCAATTTCTCTGATGCTAAAATTCCAATAATACCTTATGTCTTCTAAAAAAATATTTCTTAACAGGTATGTTTATTTCTATCGTAGAAGCATTAGCTTTGGTCTCACAATCCTTCCCAAACATTGTTATTTTAGGGAGAAGGTTGCCCACGAGATGTCTTTAATCCTTTTTGTACTTTGCTACATTTATCATATTTAGGTAGGGACATGGAGGAGTACAAGTATCTCGGGGTCTTGTTCACGAGTGAGGGACGGATGGAGTGTAAGATCGATGGACAGATCGGTGTGATGTTTTTCAAAAGTCCATTTTCCTCCCCTGCATTTTTTATCGTCCAACAAACAATGTTACACTACAGTACATAGACAATCATAGGGCACTGGGACCAAGCTGAAAACCACAGCTCAAGCTGAAGCCCGCTTCCCTGAGTTTAGATCGCCCACAATGTCCTGATTTGACATCCATCTTTTCCTGTGTGATTGGCTGTCACCGCTGTCAAGCTCACTATATAAACATCTGATGCCCCACTGAATCTGGTCTCTGGAAGGTCTTGTAGAAAAAAATGGCTCTGCAAAAGAAGTAGGTTAGTGAGGGAGTCTGCTACTGTAAATTGGGCATTTTCCTTCCCTTGGGTCACGTGATCTAGAAGGGTTGTAATATCATATCCGTCTTAATTTACACAAATCTTTGTATTGGTGCCAAATCTACATGGGTTGTTGCATCCCAAATTGAGCAATTGTTCATGTCATGCACCCATATATTTTGTCAGGAGGGGAATAGCAGAGATGGAAGAGAAAATGGAGGAAACAAATACAGAAGTACAACTAAAAAACACACTGAACTTATATATGGTAGATATATAACAAAATACTTCTGAGATCAACATTTCATTCTTTGCCCATAGTGACATTTTGTGTTCAAAAGTTAAGTGAAAGGAAAAAGTTCAAAGGAAACAAGGATAAAGGCAGTCTCTGAAAGGATTGTAAAGCAAAGCTCTGTTGCTGCAAAACCGTTGCTGTACTCTGAGCTTCAAGCACCACACCCTGATGCATCCAGGATATGGGCTACAAGTGTTCCCTCTTAGTTTGTGTTATTCTGTTGTAGTTATGACTCCTCATTGCTCCAAATACCTCCTTTAGGAAGAGTTCTTCATGTAATTTCTAGATAATTTGGTCATTGATTATTGAATTAAATTATAAAAAAATAAAATACCATCTCTGCCATTTTCTTAACTTAACTTGAAATACATCTGTTTACATACAGAAAGGATATCCACCTAATGGCTAAGAATAAAGGCCATACAGTAGCATTTTCGGCCAATTAAGCATTGAATATTTTTAGCTTTTGATATTTGTAATTCTTTGAATTGCGTTTTGTTTCCTTCTTCCAATGATTTTAGTCTAATGGACCCTGTTGTTCTGCCTGCAGTCCCTGCTATGTGGTCCGTCTCTCTCTGTCGGAACCGTTGCGCCTCTGTTGGAGAGTCTGTCTGAGGAAACCCTGTGGGCCTTCAGCCTGCACCTCCTCTGTGACACCAGAAGAGGTCACTACAACAGCAGCATCGAGCAGTTATTGGACCGGTGTCCACAGGCCATTATAGCCTACGCCAACCACCAGTTACAAGATAAACACATGGTTGGTTTTGAGTGCGGCATGACTATGTTCCCATGTCACTTATTTATTAACTTATATTTTCACCATCTGATTAAGTTTTCTGTTCTTTATAGTCTCTCTGGTGGAAGAAGCTTCTCCCTGAGCTGTGCGAGCGAACAAGGGCAGCTGCTGATAACAGCATCCTGCTCGGGGCTCTCAAAGGTGAATTTTCTTTTTTTTTAGATGTTCAAACCCTACATGAATATCTGATATTATGAGCTTTTTTGGTAATTTACGGGTAAGAATGACACAAAATCGTCAGATGAATGTAATAATGCTGGTTTTCATACCAACAGAGACCCTGGTTGTGGTTGCAATGGAGACAAGCCCCGCAGAGTTCCTGGAGCTTATACCAGACGACGGCACAGCGTCGTATTTCCTGCCTCACCTGTTGACGTGCAGCCAAAGACACCTGCTGACCTAAAATACGAAGAGTCAAATGAGCAAAAGGACAGAAGATTTTCAGGACTTAAAATCTGAAGGGGAGCAGTTTGAGCTTCTGTGTTTTAGGCACAGGTCCATAAACAGATCAGCAGATGTTCTGCCTGCTGTGTCTGTATGTTTCTGGGAAGCATGGGTGGTTCAAGACAGGTGCCAACAGGGGCCAGTGCCCCTGTAGATCATGTCCTGGCTCCTGTTATGGCCCCTGCACTGGAGGCATAATGCTCAGAGAAATTCTGATAATGATATGTACTAGAACAGACATGGTTACTGATAGGTTATTTCGATTTATACATTTTTTTTCCCTTACAAATTCTGTTTCACTAGTCTAAAAACAATAAGGTGATAGCTCCAGTGGTATTGAGATAGGATCCCAGTTTTCATCTGCTAAATGGTTTTGTCAAAACAAATTTAAACAATACTCTAATTCTTACAGCTGAATTTATCAGTTTTTCTTGAATTATAATTCAGATTGTATAGAAAACGGTAATTTTTAACTTACATGAAGTCAAAATGTGTAAAATTCCTAAATTATAAATGTATATTGACCTAATAAGATATCTAATCTAATTGAATAGAAATTTCACTTCATGCAGCTGTCTTAATATATTTGAATCCGTCACCCTGTTTTTTATTTCATGCTTTTCTGTGAAAACACGCTGGCCCCCTTCTAGCACCTTGTTACATTTGGTCTAGAACCGCCACTACTTGATAGCCTTAGACAATCTGCTATTCTAGGATTTAAAACAATCAGACATTTGACTTTTCATCAAAGTGTATTTATTTCCTTCTGCATATGTTTAAAAAAATAAGATAAAATTATGGAGCTTTTGACTGATTTTACCGACTTCAGTCTGTAAAATCAGACATGTTATTACTTGGATTCAAGTCAGATGTTTCTTCCTGCTTCCTTCTTTTTTTCTCACAGTTGATTAAAAAATGCTTTGGTGTTGAAACGGCAACATTGAACATAAGGACTGATTTAGATTTGTTTTGCTCTGGCATTTAATGAGAATAAATGTATTCTTACTACATTTTTATATAGGTTGCCTTTCCTTTTTCTTTAATGGTTCTAACAGTGTCTGACCCCCATATCTTTCTGGATAAACTACTTTATTTAGGTTTTATTATAAAGATTCATAGGAATGACTTGTGAAATTGTGTGTTTCGGGTTTCTTGATGAGGGCACTGATAATCCTGGTGTGGCGAATCAAACCAAAATATCTAACAGGATGTCAGGAGCTTTCTAATCTCAATTTAACTGGATTGTAAAAAGATACTGAAAGGAGTAAGATTTTAATAGATGTTTATTGTTGGATATGTTATTTAATGATATACATAAATCAGGAACCAGCCACCGTAAGCTAATTGTGCCCTTGTTTTGTTTTTTAAACAGTTTTTTTTAACCATGTTCTCAGCATCTCATTGGAAAACTTTATTTATTTCAGAAACTTTCACCATCACTTATAGCCAATTAAACCCTAGAATTCCGTCTCTGTAATATAAAACCCAATCTAAGTGTAAATAGTGCATCAGTGTTGGGCGGCATGGAGGCGACCAGAGAGGAGCTCCGCCAATGGTACAGGTGGCATTAATACTGCATTTAACTTTTTTGTCATTTTGCATGCACTCTGTGCATGCAAATAAAGTTTTGCTGCATAGATCTCACAACAGTTGTATTGATATTGCAATAGGAGTAGATAAACATTAGCAATACGCAGTGTAGCAGTGTCTGTATTGGGATTATTTTGCAGAATTCAAACTATGTAAAGCACATTGAATCATCAGCAACAAACACATGATTTTCCAAATAATTGGTGACTGTGGAAACCTCCCTCTGAACTGCCAGGAACTTTGATTCTGTGCCTCCTGGCTCTTCCTGCAGACTCTGGGGCCTTGATTTCCAAATTAAAAGCAAAAGTTTGTCTAAAAAAATGGAACAAAATGACCGGTTGAATTCTTTTGCTTTAAGGTCCTTTAAGGTGAATCTGAGTTTTATTGTGTGTCTGGTTCAAGACTGGCTGAACACGGGGAATCTGAGTGTTATAAATGTGAAGCTCTGACTCCAGTTGATCCCCTTTAAATATAGATATGTATGTATGTATACCTTTTTTTTCTTTCTTTTTTTTTTAACAAGATATTTGTACTCAGCTTTCCAATAATGTATTTGAATACAATGTACCAAGTGGATAATTATCTTCTAAATATGCCCTGTTTGGCTTTTTCTTTTTTTGTGGAGGTTACTTTCAATCTTTGACATGATTTTATTAAGCTTATCATGGCCTTAACAAATTTTCTGTATACAAGAAAAGAAGATAAAAGGTCTTTTTTGGTCCAGTTAATATAGAAATCCCAGGGAAGTAGTTTAGGTAAGTGATTGAAATGACTCATCTTTAGCTCTCCTCTGTCTGGAAGGGGGTTCATTATCTAGCAACCCCTACTTGTGTTGTTTTCGTCAAACTAATGTAATCTTGTCGGGTGTATTGATTCAGGGGTCTGAGTTGCTGAAGGGGCAGACAGATGACATTCTGTTGCTGTTACGTGTGACTTTGAGTAAACAAATTTTTTTAAAAACTAATAGTTGTAAAAACTTAATGACATGCTTGAAGATCAAAGCATGAAAGTCATAATTTATTTGATTTAAAATGAAAAGAAAAATATTTTTTGAATAAAATATCAAAATAATAACAAAGATACAAAAAAAGGTTTTGATTGGTTATTCTTTGAAGCACAACTGTGGTGTCAAAGTAGGTATCATGTGCATTATGTTCTATGTGTACTTGTTAAATACACTTTTCTTATCTTAAAGGTTAAATCAAATTATCTGAAAACGGAAATTGATTTTTCCTAATCAATGAAAAAGTTCTTAAGGTTTTTCAGTTCTGGAGATACCACTGAACCAATGAACAGCTTCAAGAAGTCAACAGAACCAATCAGAAACAGGAGTAAAGATCCAAGCCAACCAGACCTTTAAACTGTGATAGAGCTCAGCTTGAGTTGATGAGGACTCATCTGTTCAGGTGTTTGAAAGGGGGACAACTTTAGTTCTGTAAAATCAGGGAGGCCTCTTCTCTGGGGCTAAAACTTGAAGAGTAAATAGGAAACCTGCAAGGAATGAGCAGGTTAACTGCAGAGAAAACCTCTGATGAGATAGACCTGTGAAGTGCTAGAAGTTGTTTTGATCGGAACAAGATGAGGCTGTGTGACAGAAGGCCTGCGTATCTGGTAATCACAGAGAACATTGAGATGAGGCTCTTCTCTTCAGAAGAAGTATGTGAGATGGTGACCACACAGGAAAAAAAGGAGGAAAACGCCTTTGAACAGGTATGCTCTTCAAGATGCTCAGTTAATATAAAGAAAACCTGATCCCAGTTATCATCCATGAGTTCTTATTTCCTAAATCAAACTTTAGCAAGCAACATTTTAAAAGACTATTTGAAATAAAACACTGTTTCAAATATCAAATACAGAAAATACTTCTTACTTTCCGATAAATGTTTGCAATATGTGACTGGATCGTTGATCAAATGTTGCTGATTAAACAACACATTATCAGCTGATGAGCACAAAGCTTGTTTATCAGGTTAGGCTGAAATTTTTTAGCCAAAGACAGTCACATGGTGGGATCAATTTGCACGCATCACAAATTAGCAAACATGATTTTCCTCATACTTTGTGACCATAGCTGTGAAGAAATATGTGCTGACATTTTTGTTCTTGAAATCAGTCTTGACATTTCATCATGACCGATTTCTGCCGCCACATTTATTTCTATTATCAAAATGATTGAAAATATCAGTTCTGGGAGAATAAGCTTCAGGTTGTTGTACATATATGACCATACTGGTTCTTTTTTTATTTTAATTTCATTTCCTCTAAATAAAATATTTTTATACTTAACTGATTGAAACCAAAGTGAAATCCTTAGTTTGTGCTCACAATCTTGGCCTATAAAGATGATTCTGATTCCATCAGTTTAAACAGACCATGTCTTGGTAACATTGCAGCTTTTCCACATTCTTTGCATTTCCAGATGATTGATTAGAGCTCTGTGAGAAAAGTGTATAACCTAACTCTCTTTTAAAGTTCTCTAAAGCGCTCTCTCTTACCTGTTTGCAGTGTTCCTTAGTCTCCATGCATAATTAAATGACTGAAATTTTTCTGTTTTTTGGAGATTTGCTTTGCCAGAAACATATTTCAATTAATTTGTTGCAATGGTTTAGGAATAGTGCAGAAATAATGCAGCCTCATCTTGTATATAAACAACCAAAACTTCCAAAAACCTAACTCTTAAAGTAAAATAAAAAATGTTTTATCAAAAGAAAAAAAAAAAGAGTAAGAACTGTAATTACGTTGTGTGTTGCACATTTTAAAATAAAAATGTTCTACATTGACCATATTGATAATAAAAAAAATCCCTAATAATCATTTAATTTTCCATCATCTAATTTCTGTCCTTTTTTACTCAAATATTTGAATCTCTCTCTGTCTGCATAGACATTCTGAACTGAACTTCTTGAAATCTTAATGAATTTACAGCAATTTTGAAAAGTGAAGTCGAATCTATGTCTGAGGAGACTCTTGGGTTTCAAAGTGCAGTGAATTAATCTGAATTTTATCTCTTGCACTTTACGATTGATCAGAGGCTACTGTTTCCTAAATCAAAGTAAAATCTTTCCGTTGAAGTCAAGACAACTTTATACAATCTTTTAAAATGAAGGAGTTTTGGGCTTGCAGTGTTTATATAATCAAAACAACGCTAACATGCATGGTTACTACGTTGCATTCGGTAATTTTGAATAATCTTTTATGAATTCAGTAAGTGCACATAAAGACAGGGCATAATTCCTATAAAACCCAAACCATTTTCTCTCAATGGAGATGATTCAGTAAAGATTGCTTAGGGAAAGTACAACACTTTGTTTTTTTTTTGTTTGTTTTTTTATGTCCCATAAATTGGAGAGCAGTGCTAAACATGTAAAAGGATTCTGCTTTTAAAAATTATGAGCCTTAACATTTGTTTAATGCGATTAAACATCTTGTGACCCATTTCCCCCTCTAAAACTCAGAGGTACAGGTACTTGGAGCATCCTTTGGCCCCATACCCAGAGGAGGATGAAAATCTGCTTGATGAGATAAAACCAAAGCAGCAGCAAAAAAATAAAACTAAACCCTCTGTCTGTGAAGAGACCCTCTGTTGCTCGCATATTTTTGATTTGGTAGAAGACGCAGACATTGAGATGGAGGTAAGTTATTGTTGCCCTTCATACTTTTCACAAATTCATTTAGAGAGTCTTCCAGGATCAATGCATAACAGGGATATTTTAAGATATGCAATCAAATGTTGTTCATGTTGGCAGTTGTTTAAATACTTTTTTTCAAAATCTCCTTCTCTTTCCTGTTCCTGCAGTCTTTTCCCCCCATCAGACTTTCCGATATCGAGCTGGTGGAGATGAAATCCAGTGATTCTGCCTCTGACACCCCGGTGGGTCTTTTCAGGTTTTGTTACATTCTTATGTACAAACTGCTACATATAATTTTACCCACAGCACAGAAAGATTTTGATAAAGCAAACGATACAACTATTTTGTCATTGTTTTCACTGGATTATTAATTTTGACCCTCACTGTGTAAAAGTGTCACCACCTCAGATATGATGTGTGTTTTAAACTGGCTGCATCAGGCTTAGTCAATATTATTTTTCTTCTAAAAATAGACCATAAGTTCAGCAGATAGTAAAGGTGGTGAGGTTCGGAAGGCTGGAAATGTGAATGTGGCAACCAGTCTGTGCGGACACTTCATAAAACCAATACAATCTACATTTTTCTACATCACAAAATCATAATTCATCACAAACATGTTTTTTTTTTTTTTTTACCCATTGTTTTTCCCTTATTGTGCAGTAAATCTTTATTTTCATTTTCTGTAAAGATATCCTTTTTTTAATCATGCACAAATGCTCAAAACATGTACATTAAATGCACTTAAGTGACTTTATAAATCTTTATTTTTGTCTTTCAGATAAAGTTTTGTAGCATTTAATCCATACCAATCTCTGTATACAGTATAAAAATATTCTACATGAGTATTGTTTTTCACTGGTGTTCATTCTCTATTCAAAGATTATACTTTTCCTCTGGGATGATTTTATTATTATAATTTTTTTCACAGATTTGTAGTTTATGTATTGCAAAACTACAATTTGGTTCTGTGGTTTGTTTCAGTCGTCCCCAAACAAAGCTCGTCATGTTAAATGGAAGAAACTGAATCCACAAAAGATCCGCCATGTGGTAAAAGATGTCATCTGTCTACCAAGAGAACACTACATGGCACAGTTGGAGGGGTAAGGCAACTGAGAGGCAGTTTAAAACCATTTCATTGAATCAGACTTTTGTCTGAACAATGTTTTAGACTTGAAGCCCGGATGGATTTTCTGGAATCATATTTTTCCTTGGCCTGCTTGTGAGATAAAATGTCTATAAGTGTGCTTTTTCTCTGCCTTAATAGGGGTGATTATTTAGAACCCTGAGTAGTTTCCTCCCTAGTTTAGATATGAAGGAAAAGTTTTCACTGTTCAAGGTTCTCACATCCTGTTACTGGTATGGATGGGAAACAATTATCTGAAATGTTTATCTGAGCAAATTTATGTCCTTTGATGAACTAAAGTGTCTGTGTGGTGTGGAGTCTCTTTATATGCAGGGGTGGGTTGCTGAACACCTCAGAATCACACTCAGAGCTGTATTCAGCTGTCTTGTGTCGTTCTCCTCTGCAGAATAAAATAAAACCTTTTCTTCCTTGAATATCAACTCCCAGTGCTCATTTTTACTCCACGATACTCATATTCCTCACTGGCACCAATTCAGTCTATTTATTACTTTTTCATGTCTGTGACATATCAACTTAAGTGTTACTTTCACAGAAAAACACTGGTACTGATATATTTATTCAACCTTTGATTGAGGAAGTTTTTATCTTTCCGTAGATTAATAACTCCACAAGAATCTGCTCTGGCAGACATGGGATTGACTGCTCGCATCACGGTGGACTCCACCTGGTCAGCTGATCAAATGGAGGGTCGCCTTGCTTTGCTTTTTCACCGGCATTTTGTAAGGAATACGGGACAAATGTTTTCCTTCACATATCTACAGGTTTGTGTTCATCCGCTCTGCACTGAGTCACAGATTAAAGATGTCCTCCCTTTCAAGCCTAAACCTTTCTGTACTTTCCAGAAGCTGCAGGGCTCCAGGATGCTCTTTGTCCCTGAAACCCCTGCAGAGGGCTGGACTGGAGAGCAAGTACTTAGGATCAGTGAACATGGTGCTTTGTATATATTTAGTCACTACAACTATAAACAGGTGAAATACAGCATACTTTCCTTTTAAGCCTGATCTCCATGCGGCTATGTTGACAGAAGATTTTTGTCTTATATCATACATTCAGCCAGTATAAGAGAACATCTCAGTGAATCAGAATGAGGATTCCAATAAAGCTTATTTCATTTTCTGGAGTAAAAAGTACCTTTTTAAAAACTGAAATCACCAGCTGCCTTTTTAAAAAGCCAAAATACCTGAAATAAATGTATATTGGCCTAAATTAATATTTGAATCCTAAATTTCATTTTTAAATTTACTCAAATTGGAAAATTATTGTAAGTTAAAAGTCAATCACCTAACCTAAACATTTTGGAAGCTTTGTAACCCATTAGTCAAGATGAAACCATAAGAGCAGCAACCTGTTTTGGGTGTACCACATCATTTTTTTTTTTCCTAAATTTGCTTGGAAAATAAACAAAACTTTAAGAATTTAGTTTAAGACATCAGTTATCAATGCAATCTTTTCTTGGAAGGCATTCTAACCAATTTAAATAAAAAACATTTGGAACATTTGTAATTGACTGATATTTCTGTTTTATTGAAGGAACTGTTTTAGTAAGCTGATCTAAGACTATTTGTTGTAAACTGGCTCTGTATGAATGCAATGAGGGGAAACATATTTTTTCTGGAAAAAAAAAAAGAATATTCTCTCATTAAATAGTTCAACTATAACATTTTCTTTATGGCAACAGGCACAGTCTGAAAGTTCACAAAATAAATCAGCTGTGTTAAACAGGTAAGAAAGCATTTTATGTAAAGAGCAATTTCAAACCAACACATATACCAAGAGTCTAACACTGAGATTTTTTTCTGATGCCAGCAAAGGGAGTCATAGTCCACTGGTAGGACAGAACCAGCCTCATGTCTGCAGGGCTCCGGAGAAGGTTACATTTTACATTTAACCTTAAATTTTATCAGCTGATTGAAGTAATAGCTATGATCAACCACTGCCTTTCTGCCTTTCCAGTAAAGTTTTGTGTTTTATGTGCAGCTCACACTCAACCTGGACACCATCCTGAGATTGTTCAGGCTAGAATCCATCAATGGAAAGACAGAAACATACATCAAGGTATGCAGGGAGGATGTCCTTTCCACTGCTCTGAAGGAGGTGAGGAAACCAGGATTCTGCTTCAGGTCCAGACCTGTTATTACCTTCAGCCAAGAGGAGATGAAAACCTACGAGGAAGCTTCTACAGAGTTCTTCAGGTTTGGACTGATCTCATTATACAGAGAACCACCAGTTTTGACTGCTAACTAGTACATATGTAGAACTGAAAAAAGTTTTTTAACCTTTAATATCTTTTGGATTAAAACTTTGATTTCTTGCCTTCAGGCTTTTAGCAATTTAATTGTATTTATTTATTTATAGGGTAGAATAATTAAACTTTATTACTATTATTTTTTTTTATCAACTACCAAACCCGTTTAAAGGAAGCCACATCTAAATAATGTTAGTGTAGTTTGAAACGGAATCACTCAAAAGCAAGCTATTAACTTTGCCTTAGTTGCCATATGATGGTTTGGAAGTGTTTAAAAAAACAAAACAATAAACAGTTATTGGAGGGCAATGTCAGTAATGGCTAGCTTTTACATAGGAAAATCAAAACTGTACAAAGTCTAAACAAGCTGGTGTTTTCGAGTTAAATGGGTAAATTGCGACATTCTTACCATCCAGCTGGTTACAAGTTGGATGGAGTTCACTAAACTATCAAGTTGTTTGTCTGTATCTTCATTTTCCCTCTTATACAGGTTAACTCTCCTGGAGCTGCAGCGCAGCTGTGTTTTTGAGGGACGTCCGGAGCGTTTGTTTTTGACCTATGACCTCACAGCACTTGACGACAGGATGTATTATGAAGCGGGTGTTCTTATTGGCTGGTCATTGGCTCATGGAGGACCTGGGCCATCCTGTCTACATCCTGCACTCTACCAGGTAGGGATTATAAAAAACTGAAACTATACACAAAATTCAATGGATTATGGATATCCAGTTTAAACTAGTAGTTTTTTTTATGGACAAATTTTAAAACTGTTCAGACCATTGGTTTTGAAAGGTCTCTCCAGGTCTCTGCTCTAGCACACCTGAATCTAATGACTACATTCCCTCCTCAGCAGAAACAAATGGTTTTAGTGGCCGGTTAAGATCTGGTGTGTGGAGGGAGGAAAATGCTTAAAACAACAGTGGTTCTGAAGGACAGTTTTTAAACCCCTGGTTTGAAAGGCATCAACTTATTGTACTTTTATCAAAATTAAAAGTACATAAATTGCACTTATTAGTCAATTACCCATGTTTAAAACTGTGCATACTGTTGAACATTTAGCACTTTATTAAGAAATGTTTGCATAATGAATTTGAATTGCCCAGAGTGAATCTGCATACATATTTAAAATCCAATGTGTTGTTTTGAAAGTAATCTACCATACCATACAAAATCCCTCACTGCACAGTGCATTATGTTAGCAGTAAAGGAATACATGGACTGTTGTAACCAAGTGGCTGCTGCAGAATACAAACTGGAGACCCCCAGGTCAAAATGGCCTCCCAATGTGGTGGAGAATTAGAGAGCTGAGATCATGTGGGTCTTCCAGATACCATCCATCCATTTTCTTCTGCTTATCCGGGGCCGGGTTGCAGGAGGCAGCAGTCTAGGCAAAAATGCCCAGACTTCCCGATATACACACACACACATCCTCCAGCTGCTTTGGGGGAACCCCGAGGTGACACTAAGACAGCTAGGACACATAGTCTCTCCAGCATGTCCTGGGTCTTTCATGAGTCCTCCTCCCAATGGGACCATGCCAGGAACACCTCCCGAGGGAGGTGACCAAGGAGCATTTGAAACAGATGCCACCTTCTCTGGCTCCTTTTGACGTGGAATGCCAACGACTCTACTCAGAGTTCCTCCCAGGTAACTTAGCTCCTCACTCGATCTTGAAGGGTGCTCCCAGCCACCCTGCGAAGGAAACTAATTTCGGCCGCCTGTATTCGCGAACATGTCCTTTCGGTCATTACCCAGATCTCATGACCATAGGTGAGGGTGGGAACGTAGATTGATCAGTAAATCGAGAGCTTTGTCCCCCGACTTGGCTCCCTCTTCACCATGACAGTTCTATACAGTGACCTCATCACTGCCGATGCTGCACTGATCCGTCTATCAATCTCAAGTTTCCCCCGTCCCTCACTCGTGTAAAAGACCCCAAGATATCTGAACTCCTCCAATTTAGACCAGGACTCTCCACCGACCTGAATAGGGGATTCCACCTTTCTCAGGTGGAGAACCATGGCTTCAGATTGGGAGGTGCTGATCCTCCTCTAGATACAGTCAAAAAGGTTGCGGCCAACCAACTGGACATTGTGATCACTGATAAGTAGTGGAGGACAGCCATACTGATCGCTGTGGTCATCCGTAATAATAGAAACATCATGAAAAAGAACATGAGAAATCTGAGAAACACCAAGGGCAGAAGGGGCTCCAACAGATACCTGGACATCTCAGCCCAGAAGAGCAAAGTCCAAGGAACAGCTAACATATTGCAAAGACCCTTCAAGCTCCAGGCTTGTACTGTACAGGATAGCTATTCCCTGGTATAGATGGTGATAAATGCAGAGGTGCTTGATTACCAGAGGCATTAGTTTACCTGAAACTTTTTATGCATCTATGTTATACAAACCTTAGTTTTGCTGGCTATCATTTGACATTAGGTGAATCTCTGTTCAATTACTCTTTCTTTTTCTTTTTTTTTTCTCAAAGGTCCAGGATGTGTAGCACAAAAAACTGGATTCTAGAACTGAAAGTGGAATTTGTCAGACTGAATTTTTAATGCAATAAAATGCATTTTAAAAGCAAACTGGTTAACATTCAAATTATCACAGTTTTAAGCCAGTTTTACATTATAAAATAAAGTCTGAATTTGGTGAATTTCACTTTACATTTAATTTAGAGTTTTGCACATATAGGTTCACCATGTTTTATTTAAAATCAGTTTTTGATACTTCACAATTTAAAGTTTATGTCCATATTTTTAGCCATTCCTCAGTGAATTTACATTTACATAGTAGATGCAACTTCCTTTTTGCTGTGTTTATCTCAAAGCAAAGGAATGCAGACTGTATCTGACCAGAAGTGCTTTAGCAGTGATTGTTTAGATAACGTACTGGTGCGATTTGGCTTATTGTCATGTTGCAAGATCCTGTTCAGCTTCGATCTTAATCTTTTACATACTGACAGACCGCTCAAGCACCCTCTTGATAAATGATAGAGTTCAACATGGATGTTATTACTGCAAGTGTACCAGGTCCGACTCCAGCAAAGCATTTCCACCTTCAGTTCTATGCTTCACACTTGGTGTATTTCTGCCATTTGTTAGAGCCAGAAAGGTCATATTTTCTAGTGTCTCAAGGAATCATTTTTGTTAGTTTATTTAACTAAAAAGTCTGGTTTCAGAAGTCCTGTTCTTTTCATTCTTTTTATTTATTATCTGAGGCCTTTCAACATACTCTTGTTTCTACAGCCTTGTTTCTAAAGGTTTCAGTGGGTCTTACCATCATTGTTCACAATTACTTTAGTAGATCAGGACAAACCAAGTCTATTTATCTAGATCCATAATCATAGAGATTCGTATAGAGCTCCTAACCTAAAAAAAAGAAAAAATCCTGCCAAGTAGTCAGAGTTTAGGAGTGAATTAAAATGTCACAGCATCAAAAATATTTGAATACAAATTATTTCCATCTTCATTATTTTGATTTGCTTATTATGTTTACTCCCAAACTAGTCATTTTATTTTTTCATCTATTAAATATTAACACATTCTCACCTGTTAACATTTTTCTGTGTTAGCCTGCTTGTATGAAGGGGTTTTAATTTATCAAAAGAACGAATATAAATAAAATTGAACTGGACAGAGAAGTGACTCTCTGCTGTCATAACTGTGGGAGGAGGGCGGTATATGGCAACATGGTTCCAATATGTAAATCAGAGCCATTTTTTCTGAGCAGGTGCATCCATGTCTTTACATACCAGTCTGGACAATTAGAAGTGTTGCGCAATTAAACAAGCCAGAAAGGAGATATATATATATATATATATATATATATATATATATATATATATATATATATATATATATAGTGCTGCAAGCAGCAGTTGTTTTCCAAATCAATTAATCTGTTAATTATTTTTTTAATGAATCAATTAATAATCGGAGTGAAGGTTCCTTAAAGAAGTTTTTTTTTTTGTTATGAAAATAAACCAGGTGACTGGTTTAACTCAAACTTTTTCTCTTGGTAGGGCATATTAATAGACAAATTTTTATCTTAAATGCAAAATGTAAAAATTTTTTTTTTTTTTTTTTTTTTTTTTACAATTTTTATATAATTACTGCTCTAAGTGGGTTGCTCCATCAGCTAAAGGCATACTTTAGAGTCTCAATACTCCAGTTAACGATTAATTGATTGCTAAATTAGTTGACGATTATTTCAATAATCAATTAATCTGTTTGTTTCAGTCCTAAAAAATATTTGTTTTTATCTTGGGCTTTCAATGGGGCAATATTCCTTCTAAATGCTGGGTGAATGTTTTAATGTCCACCAGATTTAAAACACTTCAGTCATTCTTCTCATTTTATGTGGGAATTATTGGGGTTTTTTTTTAATTTATTTTTCACCAGAATGTATGATTGTATTACATTTTGCATGAAAAATAAAAGGTCGGTATTGCATTTCTAGTTAAAAAATGTAATTCACACATTGTACTAAACATCCTGGTGTTTAATATAATGTGCTACTATGCCAAATGATCTATGTGATGCAAGTGTACCATTTTGCTGAAAATGCTTTAGAAAAGAATAACATGCATCATAAAATATGGAATATTTTCAGAAAGATTTGATATTGATGACACCACTTTTCAATCTAAAGCCTCATCGTAGAGCATTACATGTAGCAGTACAGAGTTAATAAAACATTGCTGTCATTGTTCTCTTATGTTCATTCCACAGCTGATGTGTTGCCAAAGTCCATGTTTGGAGGACTTTAACTGGAAGGACATTGTTGATCCTGAAGCACAACTCCGACTCCAAGAGGTGGAACACAGAACTCTGACTGAAACCCATTAATCTGTCCTGTACTGTGATTGGATTAATTTGATGCACATTGTCATTTTACTATATTTTATAGATTTTTTTTTTTAAACTGAAAATATAAATTCAATTCTCAGTTTGCAAATCTCATAAATTACAGTTTAATACTCGTTTTTTCTTTTTTGCATTTTGACATTTAATGCAGTGAAATGCTAATTGGATACTTCACGCTATAACTGCTATGTTTTTGTTTGTGTGTCTGGTATGCAGCCTTTTTGTCTCCATCTTGAAAGACTGATCAGACCTGCTTTTCTGCCTTAAACTAACTATATCTGAATTGTTCTTACTCCTCAATGCTCCTCCGGCAGCTGCACAGTTGCAGCGATGTGAAGCAACTCTCCCCTGGTCTGTGTGACTGGGTAACAAACTGTGGAATCCATGGAATCCATTGGGCTTGTTCTAATGAAATACCAGCCATCTATGCCCGATTGGTAAAACACTACATCTACCACAGGTGGGGCATCCCAAGTTAACATCAACAGAGAAATGTTATGTTTGTTTCTGCTGTTAGTCATGCTTTGACTATCCCCTGAATTTCAGGGTGGCCAGTATGATCTCCCAGTTTATTGAAGGGCTGAACAGCTGCGGGGAATTGTGGGATCTGGTAAAGTCACACTGGGAGACGTTTCTGCCAGTAATGACGAGTAAAGAACAAAAAGCTCTGAGCTTGGAGGAGTTCAAGCAGCTCTTCACATTTTGCTTCAGTGATCCAGACTCTGAGCTGAGAGCAGCTGAGGAGGCCACTGCAGCTCACTGGGAAACAGTCCTCACCATGGTCAGCGGTATGTGCAGAAAAAAAAAGAACAAATCGGGTTCAGTTGTGATCAAATTTAAATGAACATGTTTCCTCCTCTGTTGAGTCAGATGGCGAGGCATATTTTTCCTTTGAAGACCTCCTTCTCTTCATCACCGGAGCTGACCACTTGCCCCCTCTTGGTTTCCCCAAACTGATCTCCCTGTGTTTTTACTCACAGGTTGGTACTGAATGATCCACTTTAATTACTAGGAGTAAATAAACCTCAGTGTGCACCTGAAGATATTACTGTTCAAATTACAAGCAATCATTTTGTACACAATGCACTGTTTTTGTTCTCCTATTTTACACACTATCCACATTTTTTTCTTGTGCTGTATTTATTTTTTTTACATGTAATTTACTTCTTGAGTCCCCATAGGCCAAATACACATTGTTTTTTTGCTATGGTTCTTGCAGCCTAAGCTTATAAGAATAGCTCCATGACAGTTTTCCTTTATGCAAATGCCTTTTTTAAAATCTTATTTTATTTTTCCAAAGGATGCAGGCTCATCAGCCATGAATCTCCCACATGCTTCAGAGGAATCTTTAGAACTATTTCTGCCAAGGGGAGTTCCAGAGGCCTTAGACTTGTTGGTCCTGTTAAACAGAGCCTTGCGCAGGGCTCTGGAATTAAGACTTATCCATGAAGGTGAAACTGGATTCTCTTAAAAAACTGTGCAATGATTGTAAAAAGAACCAAACCAACATTTTATGGCATATATGTTGTTCGCAGAAAGCATCTGCTAAACATTGTATGAAAATTTTATTGCTTTAACACCTATTTCTGCAAAGTATTATGTGTTTCGTGATCATTTATTTTAAAAAGTCTTTAAATGTCTGTTAAATATGGGATGTTTGATTTTTATTGACAAAATGACAAAGTTCCCCACTGTTTTGTCTTGTTTTCTTTTTGGATTGTTTGTCTTGAATTCTAATCCGTTTTCCTAGATGAAAATTCAAGTCATGCATCTCCAAAGTACGCAAACGGTGACGTGGGATTTGTATACAAAAGCAGTTTAAATGTAATACAAATTTGAAGATGTCATCAGTTTTAAGTTTAATTTCCTTTTGTTTTTACAATCCTTCAATGTGTTTTTAATTGTATTCTTGTTACCATGTGAGTGTTTTAAAAAAAAAGTCATTAAAGTACATTTAAAGTCTGTATGGCAGTCTGTATGAATATTTTATTTTACACAAATTAAATTCACAGGACTTTGAAACGTTGGCAATGTATTGAAACAAGATGCATGTTGATGGGCAATGATTTTATTGTATTGTATTTTTCAGAGACTACCATGGTTTAAATTATATTTTGGAGTATGGATTCCACATAATTTTTAGGTATGAATTATTTTGTAATAAGTCGCACATTATAGGTTCTTTATGCCTGAGAACCCTGCTTAATGCTATTTAAAATCACTCGAATTAAATTCAAGTCTAGAATTCAGCTAGCTTAGTCGAAAAACTTTGAGCCTTTTAGTGGAGGACATGGAGTGCTTTAGATAATTGTACTGTTGCATAACCCAGGTTGTGACTTAGCCTAAGGTTACAAACTGATGGCTTGACATCAGATTTCCCCGCTGAGAAGCACAGATTGCGGTTTACCAAATTTAGAAAGTCTTCCCCGAAGGTAAACGACTTCCATTATACACGACAAAGTTGGACCCGTTTTCTGTGCTCAGTCCTGAAAACGAGGACAACTTTATCACTCCACTATGACATATCTATGAACCCAGCTTTTTCTAACTGTATGCGCTTTCTTTTAACTTTTTAACGTGACAGACAGGAAATTTAAGAACAAAAGAGTCACTGTATATATAATTTTAAAGAGTGAAACCTACAGTATGGACTGATAGTAAAAACACTGATGTGAGACAAATAAGGCAAGTTTTTTAAGATCTGTATATAAAATTAGCCAGATTTTTATTTTAAAAGAAACTCTTTGTAAAAGGTGACTGAGTTGCTTGCTGACTACCTGTGGATGTAACTAACGCACATTAAAGAAATTCCAGTCCGACGGGTATTAGGAAAGAGATAAGTCAAGGGTGCCGATACTCATCAGTTGAAAACATCTTCATCTTGAGCTCGTTTTGACACGACAGCTGTTATTAGTTTCACCTTTATGATTTTTAAGATTAGGCTGTCACACTTTTTCCGCAAAGTTATCCTCTTAGAATCTTGAAGTGTCAATAAGAAATATATAACGCATCAAATCCAACATTGTGTAAAATCACATTTGTCACAAATTTCTAGAAAGCTTACAGTAACATACAGTATTGTATATGAATAGAACAAAACGGTTACCAAACCACAACAAAATTAGATGTAATTAGATCAAATATTTTAGTATTTGAGTAATCAATTAATTCCTTGATTAAACAATTGATCACAATTTCTTCCTAGCACAGTATGAGACATAATTGGAAAGTGTAAAAAAAAAAAAAAAAGGTTTTTCTGTTTAAAAAGAAAATAAAAAGGTTAAGCCAGTTCCCATTAAAAACTGAATAGTATTCACATTCATTCAAAGTGAAATGAAATTAAAATGCAGCTGGTATGTAAAGGCCTCAGTGTTTGTTAGTTACAACAGAGTGGCATTCCCTGGCTCTTTTACCACTGCAAGCTCTGCATCAGAAATCTCTACTATACCTATGTAAAGAAAGATCAAGGTATGAATAAATTTAGCCTACATTAAACCAGTAATGATGACATTTCCTGTTGTTAGTCCACCTTTGAATTTGCGTATTACATTTGAATCTAGGTTGAAATCCTGATTTGTCCAGGAAGGGAAGAACTCTTCCAGGTCTGTCTAAAAGTACAACAGACTTTTTGTGCTGACCCCTTAATAAAACTGGAGGCCAAAAGACACATAAGAAAATGAAAGTTATCTGTATCCAAAATAAATATTCATTAATTTTGATAACATAAAGACACAATCTGTTTTAAAGTAACACACATCTTACATCAGGTATTTTAAGAGGGTCAACAGAGATCATTATATCCTGTTCATTGCAGTACAATGCTTATATATGAGTATACTTATACTTAAACTTTTAAAACTTGTTAAGTCAAATGTAAAATGCAGTTTATGCATCGTCTTTGTACAAATGAAATAAACAAGAAATTGAGACATGGTTTGTTAATGAGTCTTCCTTTTAATCATTGAGGACCTTAAGATGATCAATACAAAGTGAGTATTAAGAATTAGAATCTTCTTCAATGGAAGCTTTTTGTGCTTTTCCATATATGCTCATAGAAGTAACAGAACAAACATGCTGCAAAATCAGTGTAAAATTCATCATATATGTGTTAAACCAAAAATAAACTCTAATAAATAATGTTCATCTTTGCAGTAACAGAATAATATACAAACAGGTTGACATGTCACAGTAATGGATTAAAAATGATTATTATTGTCAGTTTCCCATAGCTTAGATTAAAACCAACAAGATAAGTTACCATAAGCTATAGATGCATCAAAGAGTTGGGTAAATGCCTAGAAGAAATCAATGTGTAGATATGGCATTATTTTCTCCTGCTGAATAGGAATGGAACGAGAAGTTTTTTTTTTTGGCCAAAGAGGGTGTGATCAAATGATAACCCACAGCTTATTTTACTATAACTAGAAACCACTGGGCAGGCACAAGATCTGTGTGTAGTGATAAACTTAGTCCTAAAACTTCAGAGGCTCATAAAGACAATTACTTCTGTCACGGGAGGAACATTTCTAAAAGACTAAAATCCCAGCAGAATATATATAGAAATAAAACATTAATGTGTTTATGTTTGTTTAAAATGAATAACTTCTTTTTTATATATATAATATAAAAATATATTGAATAACTGCAATAGTGTCTGTCGATGTGAGAGATTGCGGTAGAGGCAAAGGCACAATGCAAGCAACTGTCTACTGTTGCCACATGCTCATCCAGGAAGAGGATATCTTAGAAAGTCAATGACTTGACTGAGTGTTTTTGCTAAGATTCCTTTCAACAAATCTGACTGTAAGATCTGAAAATTGCTTTGAGATGACTAAATTGAATTGCCTACAATAAGGCTCTGAAAACAGCAGTTGATCCAGAACCGTGCTGCTGCATCCATCACCCTGGTTCTAAAAGCCTTACCCTGACTCTTGTATCTCAATGAAAAGACTTTATAATACTTTCATATTTAAAGACTTGGTACCACAATATATTACATAGTTGCTAAGACATCAGCTTTCAAGACCTTTCAAGACCTCTTAGTTATTCTCGAGTTCTTTAAGGCAAAGCTAATTTAATTACAAGACTTTTCGGTAGCAAGACAATGTATCTTCACAGGTATGCCTGAATCAAGATCAAACATCTATTTGAGTAGTCTATTTCAGTTGTTCCCCTTTAATATCCACGCTTAAAACTCCTTCAGTAAGGCTTTTTTTCTTGGTTTTTCACAGTCTGAGAATGTTTTTTTCCCCTCAATTTTATTCTTCTGAAATTGTTGTTTTTAACTGTCTGAGAAAAAGGGTTATATAAAACTTGCTCCGAAAAGCCAGACTAAGACACCAAATTCTGACTCAAGGTAGGCACATACATACACTGTAGAAAATTGAAATCTAAAGAAGTCATTTTTTCTTAAAATAAGTGCATTTGTTCTTGAATTAAGGAGGCAAGTTAGACACTTTGCCAATGGAACACGACAATTTACATTTAAAATCAGAAAAAAAAACAATTGCATTGTCTTATTTAAGGTCCATATAATGTAATTACCTAATTTGAAGAGTAAAAATACTAATTCCATTGGCAGATCATCTTATTTACCTACTTAAATTAAGGGATAATATGCTTAATTTACTTATTTCTTGATCGTTTTTGCACTGTAAAACGGTGATTACTCAGTTTTAGCAAAAGGACGCCTCACTTGTTTAATGAAACCAGGTTAAACTAGTGCTGCCACACACATAAGCACACAGTGCAGTCAAACATGGAGTTTAAAGAGAAACAATGGGGACATTTTAATCTGCATTTTTACTGTAAGAAAGCTATTAAAAGTTCAGAAATTTGTTGCCAGCAATAAAACCAGGGAAAGGGAGTGGAACTCCATTTCTGAAGATTAGATGCATAAATTGTCATCTTTTATCTCATAGAAATTATTTCAAGATATGTTTCCAAATTAAATGTGATAATTAACCAGTGCCAATTTCATGTTGTGTTCAATGTTATATTTATAGTCTTATTGTCTTTTGACAAAAAACTTAATAATTTTAAAGATGCTTTAATCAAATACTTCTTACCCATTAAGTCTAGATTTTAGTAATGGTTTTAGTCCTATACTACATTTATTCAGATTTAGTCAGATTTTATTTAACAACAATCTTGCTTGGAATAATGAAAAACTAGTATAACCATAGAATATATGGTGGGTGATGAGTGCCACAATACAATATATAAATACCTTATTAAATACAAATCTAAATGTTTCATTTTTTTTTTACTGAAAATAAATATAGAATTGATTTAATGAATATAATGGTAATAGCATTGGTTTCAGATAAATATATAATAATTTTCCTTTAAAAATAGAATATTATTATCTTTAATCAATATATCAAGATTTTATCAATTATCCAATGTTCCTGTGCTGAAGTACAACATTTATTCATTTATTAATCATTATTTGACAAGCATCATAACGTCTGGAAGGGCTAAGGCTGACTGGTCTATGAACTTAACCGGTTTAGTGAAACCGATTAACTTTTTAGACCAGTTAACCGGTTTAGTGAAACACCCCATCAGTTTGTTTCACTCACTACTTATGCCAAGTAATCTTTTCCTTGTAAAAAACTATGTTTTATATTACACCTTTCTAAGACACGAGTCAAAAAGTGCTTAAAAGTAAAACTAGAGATTAATTTAAAAATGCATAAAAACAATGCTGTCTGAATATTATTGCTACTCAAATGTGTTGTACCCATAAGCCTGCTTCCAAATTTAAAACATTTTTATACTTAGAATTAAGGATGCAAGTTATTTATTGATGGATTAATATGAAGTAAATTAATCTTATAGATTGATGAATGATTAATTAAAAAAAGGCTA
>NW_015151024.1:482126-483713 GCF_000732505.1 Cyprinodon variegatus | reverse complement strand
ATACTTAGAATTAAGGATGCAAGTTATTTATTAATGGATTAATATGAAGTAAATTAATCTTATAGATTGATGAATGATTAATTAAAAAAAGGCTACTTTCTGTTTATAAAGAGGATCCTCCAATAACATAAAAGAGCTTACTTATTTTAATTTATCCAATAATCAGAGGGTATTAGCTGTTGTTATAAATGGGTGGGTATGGTTACTATTGAAGTAATGTAAAAACTTTGCTCCATGAAGTGTTTTGACTCACAAAAGCCTTCCCAATCTATTGTTCCTCCACTTTGTCGTCATTACTTATTTGCCATCTTTGCTAATCTTTTTTCATTTATTTCTTTTTTTCTTTTTTTTTTCTTTTAGGTTGATGCAGATCTAGTATGCAGCATGACTAAATGGGGACTTTTTATTTGATAACTGACAGACTTTCAACATTTTAGCCATTAATAAGTGTAAAGCGATCCAGCACCTGTCTCAGTTTTTGTTTCGTTTTCATGACAGACTTTTTTTGCTCTGATTCAGACAGAGGTTTGCCACCTATATTTTTAATTTTGCTGAACTTTAAGGAGTGATGGAATGTATGAACAGAACTTAAACCTGCCTGTTGGGTATATGAAGGAGAATGTGTGAGGATATCAAACCACTGTTACAACAGGCATGTAATGTCCAGAAGATACATATCCGGGATGACTATTTACCCAACCTTTTGACTTTTGCTACTCTAGCACCATAACGTCTCCTGTAACGTGTTGTACACAACCTACTCAGAGTTATTCTAGATATTATGAGAAGAATATACACGTGTCCAGCTACATATGAATATAAAACAGCTCATATAGGTTTAAAATAACTTTAGACATCATTCACAAATAACAGAACTTATCGGTCTTTATGTCTTTTGGATAATACTGCTGGTATGTCATGTAATTCATTTCTCAGATCAGTTAAATTATGTTTTACGGGTTCACTCTAATCTTTTGAATTTTCCGCACAGTCACTATGTGTGCTGTTCCATTGGGAAGCTGGCTTCTGAAAAACTGAATAGAAAGAATGAAAGTGATTATTTGTTATGCATGTTATTATTTCTTTTTTCATCAAATTAAACAAAACCATATAATAAAGTTTGGGTTATTCTGTTTTACATACCTGGTTAATGAGTTCCACTAGGGTTCCATTGCTGATCTCTCCATTAGATACTAACCGCATGTTCAGATGTGCAACATACCCTGCAGTCATTTAAAAGCAGCAGATTAGTTATGCATAATTAAAAGTAAATATGGTTTTAAAAACGTTCCTTACTAAAAAAAAAAGAAAAGAATGATGATTTATACAATGATGTACCAAGAGATGTTGGACTCTCTGTAGTGTTTTTACCTGCAGTTGTATTTGTTGGAGTTGTGGTGATAGTTGCTGGAGCAGCAGTCGTAGTTGTTTGGGCTGTTGTTGTTGGAGCTGCAGTTGTAGTTGTCGGAGCCGGAGTTGTAGTTGTTGGTGCTGCAGTTGTAGTTGTTGGTGCCGCAGTTGTAGTTGTTGGTGCTGCAGTTGTAGTTGTTGGTGCCGCAGTTGTAGTTGTTGGTGCTGCAGTTGTAG
>NW_015151024.1:479985-480488 GCF_000732505.1 Cyprinodon variegatus | reverse complement strand
GAGTTGTAGTTGTTGGTGCTGCAGTTGTAGTTGTTGGTGCCGCAGTTGTAGTTGTTGGAGCTGCAGTTGTAGTTGTCGGAGCCGCAGTTGTAGTTGTTGGTGCTGCAGTTGTAGTTGTTGGTGCTGCAGTCGTAGTTGTTGGAATCACAGTTGTTGTAGTTGTTGGTGCTGCAGTTGTAGTTGTTGGTGCTGCAGTTGTAGATGTCGGGGCTGAGGTTGTACTTGTTGCCATTGTAGTTGCTGGAGCTGCGGTTGTAGTTGTTGGAGCTGCGGTTGTAGTTGTTGGAGCCGCAGTTGTAGTTGTTGGTGCTGCAGTTGTAGTTGTTGGTGCCGCAGTTGTAGTTGTTGGTGCCACAGTTGTTGTAGTTGTTGGTGCTGCAGTTGTAGTTGTTGGAGCTGCAGTTGTAGTTGTCGGAGCCGCAGTTGTAGTTGTTGGTGCTGCAGTTGTAGTTGTTGGTGCTGCAGTCGTAGATGTTGGAGCTGCAGTTGTAGTTGTCGGAGCC
>NW_015151024.1:477405-479299 GCF_000732505.1 Cyprinodon variegatus | reverse complement strand
GATTCCTTAGTTAGCTAATGAATATCATAACAGGTGTAAAGTAATTTCATACCACTTTTTATTCCTCAATCTCTACACAGTCTCATTATAGAAGAAATCTTAAACAATAATATTGTTCTAAAATCATTCCATTGAGCCAGCCATTGACTGTAATAGCTCATTATTAGTTAATGAAAAAAATAAATTAATAAATAAATTACCTACTTCACGTTGTGGTAGTCAAATTCTATATAGATTTCTTGATTAAAGCAAAGTAAAACATGTACTCTAACAGAAAAAAATGCTGTAATTTTTGGTAGTTTATTTTTGTTATTTATTTCTTATTCAAGTCTATTCAAAATAAATAGTTGTGAATATTTACCCTGTGCAAATGTTGCTTGAATAAATCCAAGAAAGCATATGAAACCAATGATTTTATTGCCCATGATGACGATTGTTGTCCTTTACACTCCACTGCACTGACAGATTTGTGTTGTTGCATCTGGTTAAGTTTGTGAAATGCTCCTCCCCCTTATTAAAGAGGGAGTGACATGCTACCGGTAAGTGGTGTTTTATTCCAATATCCTGAAAAAAAACCTCAGTTAAAAATTCTACATGAAAGGAGAGAAAAAATGAAGTGGTTGTATAAAGTTACCATAAGCCTAATACGTGTATTAAGGAAATACTGTAAAGTTCTACGTTTTTTTTTATATCTTTCATGACTGGATGTTTTAAAAAGGATGTCAAATAATAGTAATATTTATTATTTGTTTTAGCCTGGCTTTGTGCACTTATTCAAATACACAGTCTGTGAATTATATGATTTCCTTTCAGGTTTGGTGTTTGAAATCCAAAGCTACCAGCACTTTAGACTTCCTTTGTAAAGAATGCTTTTACTGGAAATCTGTAGCGAAGCTGTCGGACAGGTTTTTTATTTACTCTGTGGATATCAGTTCATTTCAGGACAGATTATTTTCTTATCTGTGACAACAAATACTAAAATATGCTTGCCATATGATTTTAATGTGGGTAAAAATCTTAAATGAATTCGAATTTTTAATCTTTTTTATAGTTTTAACATTTTGGATTGGTAAGCCAGAATCCTGTGTTACTTTTGAGCAAATCTGGAGCTTATCTCTAAAGATTGCTAAATTGTTAAACTTCCCATGAAAAGATCCAAACGGTTAGAAGAATTAAGTCTGTTGGTATTATTATAATGCTGATAAATTTTGTCAAAATAAAAATAAAGGTATAATTTTTTTTAAATATATAATATAATTAATAATTATAATTAATATAATTACATTTGTATTGTAACAACACTGACAGTCCTGTGGGTTATGACATGCACAAACCAAAAGATAGATTGTTGTTTTATAGCTTAACACATGCAAAATGTTTGTGAATTGAACTAAGTACCTACTGCAGCTTTCTGTAGTCCATCTTTAACAAGTGACAGTAAAATAAAAGAGGGAGGATTGAAAGTTTAGCTGTCACAAAATTCTGCCAATTTTGGAGCATTAAGGTTTCTCATACATTGGATATAAAAAGTTGAACTAAAGCAAAACCTCATATCAGCATATATGTGTTATTCAATAATAATATGTATATGTAGTTCAATCTATTCTGGGTTATATCTATACTGGGTTGAGTATCAAACTTGTTTAGATTATTAATTGATAAGATTGATTGGAAAGCTAAATAAATATAAAATCAACTCAACTTTTTTTTTCATTCTTTAATCTTTACAGTCTTATAAGTATTCTAAAACACTAACAATTGCAAGTGGATGTACTTTTTATGATCAATAGCCAGTGGTTGCTTAAAACAAATAACCAAATCAGTAGTTTGTTCTATAGTAGTCAAATTTAATCTTAATTTCTTGATCAAAGCAAATATTAAAACATGAACTAAA
>NW_015151024.1:468753-472421 GCF_000732505.1 Cyprinodon variegatus | reverse complement strand
CTCACTGTTGTCCATGATCTTCACTTTAGGAAGACTTCTTTGTGAAATAATCTCCAGAGGTTCCAGGGGAGTTATTAGAACAGAGTTGGCCTTTTTTATTAACTTCTTGATCTTGTTAAAGTTATTACTCTCCACAACAGACTTATAGAAAATAAGTAGTATTTTCCCACACAGACATAGATGTGTAAAAAACAGTCACTGCATTGATGTCCTCTCCATGTGGCTGACACAGTGCATCCCAGTCTGTAGCATCAAAACAACCCTACAGAGCTTCTTCAGCTTCCGGTGACCAGCTTCTTCTAGTTATTTTTTTTGTCTTTTATAAGGTGGATAATACTCTGAGCAGAGAAAAACAAGCTTAGGATCTGACTTCCCAAGAGGAAGTCTTACTTCAGATATGTAAGAGTCCTTGACATTTGCATAAAGTCCAAAGTTTTGTTTTCTCTGGTTCAGCAGCTGACAAACGGTTGGAATGTTGGCAGTGTAGCAGAGAGTGATGTGTGATTAAAATCACCAGCTAGCATTTGGCTGTTGTGTCTGTAGCTTAGCAAAAACTGAACTGATTATTACCTCACATGCAGTGTCCACAACAACAGGAGATGGAATATTACTAACAGAACACTGGTAAACTCTCTAGGCAAAAAATATGGTCAGAAACCAATTGCATACAGTTCAATATCTGGGCTGCAGTGAAGAATCTTCACAATAACATGTCCTGGATGACACCATCTGTTGTTCACGAACACTGCCAACACCTAAAGAAGACTAGAACATTTAAAGGAGTTGTCCTTTAAATGTTCTAGTCTTCTTTAGACCTCTGTCTGCTTATATGGTTAGACTTCTTGGCAGAGAGATCCTTGAGTCCGAGATATGATCCTGCAGCTGCGTTTTAGTAAAACATATACTGCACTGCCGATAGTTCTGCTTGGATCTTGCTGAGGCTTGGAGTTCTAATTTGTTTCCTAAAGGGCTCACATTGCCCATGATGATTGATGGTTTACACTTCTTGCTCCTGTGTCTCCTTGCTCCTGCTGTGCATCACTGGTGCCTCCTTTTTAACTCAGCTGGTACTTACGGAAGGAATTGATGTATTATTAGAGCTTTACAGATATTAATTAGCTGCTCCTGGGTGTAAAATATTTGCATTCTGTGGTTGCTGTGGTTATGCATCATAACTGATATCCAAAAAGGAAAAAAAATATCAGTAAAAATCTCTCAAGTTTCACAGGGCTTCCCAATTGGGTTTTAATTTGACAAAATCAAATAAATACCTTATAAGCTTTCATGTGTCGTTAACATTTACATACAAAAATAATAGCTCATGGGTTCAATTTGCTCAGTTTCCAATTTTTACCAGGTTGTTCCAGCCTTCATCTATTTCTCACATTGATAAAACTGAGTTTGTTTCTCTTAGTGGTTGAGGTTTTGTATAAAATTATGCAATTTCTGTTAAAAAAAAAAAAAAATCAAATAAAAACTTGTGAATTTTATGCAACATTTAACTAGTGTGTTCAGAATATTTAATAATCTGGGTAAGGGCAATGAAGTATTATTTCATATTGGATAATCTGATCTGCATTAAATAATTAACTGGACTTGACTCATAACACCAATGCCCTGTATAAGAAGGGCCAGAGCCGCCTCCACCTCCTGAGGAGGCTGAGATCCTTTGGAGGGAGCAGACCCCTGCTTAAAACCTTCTATTACTCTGTTGTGGCATCAGCCTTCCTCTACGCTGTTGTCTGCTGGGCAACTTTCAGCACAGAGTGGGACGGAAAGAGACTGAACAAACTGGTGAGAAAAGCTGCTTCTGTCCTAGGCTGACACTGGGCTTAGTGGAGGAAGTGGCTGAGAGGAGGGTGCTGTCTAAGCTTACATCCATCATGGGCAACACCTTCCACCCCATTTGCACAAGAGTAGAGAGGAGCTGAGCAGCTCCTTTAGTGAAAGACTTTTACACCCTGTTTGTAAAAAGGAGCGCTACCGCAGGTCATTCATCCTTGCTGTAACCATTATCTACACTGCGACACTGCAACGGCAATACCTTGTGCAATGTATATTGCTCAATTACTATTTGATACCCTGTGCAATAACCAGTTTCACTATATTTGACACCTAGTGCAATGCTATAGTGTCAATCATTATTTAATCTTGATTAGAATTTGTTCAAATATGAAAATGTCTTCAAAAGAAACCATTATAGCTATTAGCATACTGTTCCTCTATATATTTTTGACTTCTAGCATACTTTGATAGAATGAATTAAGTGAAATCTTGCTGGGTAGTTTTAACTTAAAAATAAGGTCTGAATTCAGATTTTGACTGAATTGTTTTTTCCGCCAAGGGGTGATTCGGATGTGCATGGCACATGTTTCTAAGTCACTTGAGGAGAAATGTCCTGGGTCGTGAGTAGCGAGGAAACAGGAACCGATTCTTGTGGATTAAGAAGGAAAAAGTGAAAACAAAGCAGATTGGAGAGAGTAGCATTAAAAAATGAGAAAAAGGGGAAAAAGCAGGGATCAATTGAAGAGGAGTCCAGTTCAGAACAATGTGATGAACAACCTAGAAATTCCATGGAAAATTTTAATTATTACAGTCATATTCAAAGTAGTTAATCATGGAGACTCTTGCAGATTGGAATCCGGTCCAGTTAACAAAAACGATAAACAAACTTGTAGGAGAAGTCCGAAGTGCCAAAATACTATATAGTGGAGACCTATTAATCAACTGCAGAGACAGCGCTCAACAAGGCACAGCCATACGGATTAACAAGATTGAGGGGAAAGAGTTCAGTGCAGTTTGGTTGAGAACAAAAGGATTAGCAGGGGAGTCATTGGAGGAGTGCCTCTTAAAGTAACTGACAAAGAGATTCTGGAAAGCATAAGTGGTGCAAAAGTAAAAGAGGTGAAATTGTTAAAAACAAAGAAATGGAAAAAAGGTTAATCACATTTGAAGAAAAGCAGTTACTAAGTAAAGTTTTCCTTGAATGAACTGAGCTACAATGTAAAAATGTACAATCATCCGCCTCTGAGATGTTATAAATGCCCCAAATTTGGTCATATGGCAGCAGTATGTAAGGGAAAACAACAATGTGAAAGGTGTGATGGAGAGCATGAATATGGAAAGTGTGGGAAGAAAGCTAAAATTAAATGCTGTTACTGTGGTGGAGAACATACTGCTGCATATTGCTGGTGTGAAGTGAGCAAAAGATCTGAAGAGATAAGTAAAGTGAAATTAGAGCTCAGAATAACGTATGCTGAAGCTGCAAAAAAAACCCCATCCCAGTCAGAAATACCCAAACCAGCAGTGGCCCAAATGACAAGATCAAAACCTCTGGAGCAATGTCCCAAAATGGCAATAGATTAATTGATTGTAAAAAAAAAAAAAAAAAAGAACGATTTTGTACTTTTCATGATAAAAGTGATCAATGGTAGAGCTCAGATAAAGAAAAAAAATAATAATAATAATAGTGAAACTGCAGAAAAGTATCTTAAAGTTAGAGATTTAAACTGGGAAATGGTTGAAAGTATGATGGGAAAAAGAGTAGGACCATCATAAACAGGCAGATCGATGATAACTTAAAGATAAATTAGAAATTATGAGGACGAATTTCAATAAGCATTTATTATGTTGGGTCACACAGAAAAATATTATTATTATTATTATTA
>NW_015151024.1:461278-467681 GCF_000732505.1 Cyprinodon variegatus | reverse complement strand
AGGTCCCTCCTGTACGGGACAGGTAAACGGAACAATAAGACTGCCACTATGGTTCCTAATCATAGCTTGTTTCATTCGGATCATTACAGTGTAACGCATTCTGAGCATGCGCACTGGACCGCCCCATCAGTTGGTTTCAAACTGGAGTATTTGAGCTATCTGTTGCTGCTCGTAGTAGCGATTTTAGTGACCGTTTCGTTTGAACAGATTATGCAAATGCATTTTATATGTGTGGACTCATCGTGAGTCGCTTGATCGATAGCAAATAACGCAATTTGAATATTCCGCAGAATTAGCTTTTTCAGTTGTTAGCCTTAACGGTGCAAAACAACGCTTTAGCTTAACTTAAAAAAAAAAAAAAAATCCTGTGTATTTTGGTCTTAATATATATTTATTTTGTTGCTTATGGGGTCATAGAGTCTTAAAACGTGTTAAAGACCTCACGGTTACTATCAAGCGTCGCACGCGGGTGGTATTTTTTTCTTTTGTAAAAAATGTGACACTGGTGTTGTAGGAAAACAGGATGGACAGAGACTTGTTGAGGCAGTGTCTGGTCCATCACGGAGAGTCACTGTTTAGCAGACTAAAGTGTGAGCAAACTGAAAATCCAGATTTCCAGGCGGTGGTGACGGACCTGTGCAAAGCCACGTATGATGGGAGGTATGGCCGCCAATTTAGTGCTCAGACATTACAATTGGATTAGTTTCTCATGATGTCTCTGTTTTCCTTGTCTAAGCATCATTTAGTGCATTTAATTCCCACAATCACCACTCGCAGATCTGAATTTGAATCTGAGTAAATTATTATTTCACAGCTTTAAAGGAACCAGGCCTACTTTTGAGTTGCTTTTCATAAAAAGGAAGTCAGTGCTGTTCTGCAAGCTGCTAAATTACATTCTTGTTATTTATTTTAGAACTTTAAAAAATAAAAAAACACTGCTTGAAAAAACTTTTTTAATAAGATATATATATATATATACATATATATATATATATATATATATATATATAAATATATATATAATCTAAATAATTTTACACTCATTCATAAAAAAAATCAATCTGAAAACACACAAAATGCCCTAATTGTATTTTCAAATGTTTCCTGTTTTGTTCCTCCCTCAGCATTTCAGATAACCAGTGCACCAGACTCAGCTTAATTAGTTCCAGTTTACCTCAAGGCTGCTATTAAAATGTTTTTTATTCTTTATTCTTCTGTGTTAAACAGAGGTGAAGAGCAGGCCAATCCTTTGGTAGAGCAGTTTATTGCCAGGAAGGCTGACATTCTCTTCTGCCCAGCATGGAAGACAGCCAATCCACCTCAGCAGCATGATGAGGAGGAAGAAGATGGAGGTTTGTGTTGTTTGAGTTGACCAAATTTTATCAGAAACATTTTTTTTAACTGCAGAAAGCCGTTAAAGTTTTCAGAATATGAACTTACTCAGTCCATGGGATGAAAACACATTTAGATCCACACATCCAAAAACCCAAGAAGATCACATCTTTGTAAACTATATTCCTTAAATATTTAATTAAATTTCAAATTTAGTTAAAAAAGGATTTAGTCATCCCAAATGGAAAATTCAGTTTGGGAATGGCTTTTCCAAGAGAGTCTGCGGTGTCTGAGGCCTTGCTGATGTCAAAGGCAAATGCCCTTAAAGCCTTTTAAAAGACTCGCCCTCTCTGCAAAAAAATGTGCGACAGCATGCACGAGCCCATTTCTCCTTGTGCACACTCTGTTTAAAGGTTGCTTTTCTCATAGCTCATACAAGCTTACTGTGTCAGAATGTCCGCTCTAACCCCTAAATCCCTCAATCACTATATAGTGTGGGGACTAAATAGTGGACTCAATCAACTTACAGTTCGGACAGATGATCACTTCCCCGTTGGTCCATCGTGCAGTGCCTGCGCCATCTTTGTTATTAGTCGCCGTTGCCGGGTAGTGGTAGCCTGTTGCGACAGCAGGCCGCTGTGACAGCAAATCTTATAATGCTTTGCGAGGAGAGCTCTCCGCGCAAAGCATTATAATCTGATATCTGATATATCTTCTGAGGCCTTTCTTTTTTCTCATACACTTCATAGACACTTTTTCTATTACGACCCTCTGCCATTTTTGAAGAACCCGAGTGAGGAAGGTGAACTTCAATGACTGTCTGAAACTGTAGCTCATCACAGATATGCCGCTGAAAGTAGCTACGAGCACGTAGGACGACCTTACATAAACATATCACCAGGATGACTGACAGTTAGATGGACCACTTATTTAGATTATCCACTCGAAAATAAAAGATTGTCCTCTATACCTTTTAATACTTACACATAAAGCTTAGTTTAAAGGCATGAAAGAGGATTCTGAGGTGAAAGATTTGTCCAACAGCTGTTTGTTTATTTTTGAATTGTGCGCATGCGTCAGTGCCCCTTCCTTCACAAAAGTTCTCCACGCTGGAAACACCAGACCAAAACTTTCAATTTTAGGGCATCCATGCATAAGAAATATGAAAACACTCAGAATATGTTTATAAGTTCCCTTTTCGTTTATATTTCAATCCGTTTTCACATCAGTGTGCGATAGGGGAGGTAATTCTCGCCAGGCAGGTATTTCTTGGTATTGATTATGTTCATGGTGGGGAATCCTGCTTCACAGCAGTAGGTTGAACCAAATATACTCAAAATGAGAGTAACGACGCAAGTAAAATTAGTCTCTGCTGTTGGAGAGCATACGGTAATTTATAAATGTTTTCAATCAGGTTGGGTCTGGATTAGCCAGCAGGTGGGTCCGGATCCAGACCACGGTCTGCTAATCCATGACCTCTGCTGTAGAGTGTATCAGTTTTCTTGAAACAGCATAGTGCAGTGAGTTGCAAGCTTTCCTGTGCAGCTGAAGGAAAGCGGACATGATAAAACCTGAAGTCTATACATATTGACAGGACTTCAGTTACTTTAAGTTTATTTTTATTTCCCCATCTGCAAGCCTGAGTCTCATCAGTGCAAAGACTATCATAACTGAAGCTTTTGGGGCTTGTTAAGTGGAATTTTGGTCTATTCCAGTCTGGCTTTTTTGTGTTTGTTTTTTTTCTATTGATATATATATTTTTTAAATGTAAACTAAGGATCCCAATATTGAATAACCATAAACCATTATGCCTGGAACTTAAAGTTCAGTTGAATGGTTTTTGATAGATTCTTGGGTCTCTTTCTAATATTTTACTACCATTGTAATCCACCTGAGATTTTCTTTCCTATTATTTCTGCATCCTTACCTGCTTTCATTAATATAATGCTGTTTAATACTATTAGCAGCAGTAGAGATTTAAACTTGAGGCAAATATACATAATGTGTCTCCTGAACTAGTAAGACAGCTCTCATATTTGCTTTCTGCAATTATGGTCTGTTTGGCTCACAACCAAATCAAACTACCTTGCAGCAACTTTTGTTCCTTCACATAGTCTGATTGACATGTAAGACTTGAAGGTATTCTCAATGCTTTTTAAACTGAAGCATAACTTTAAAACGTAGTCATCATGAAAACATTTTATTTGCCAACAATTAAAATGCCACTTTCCTTCCTGTTTTACTAGATCTAAAATAAACAAAGAAATGTTAATGCAGACATGCATTGCTTTGCTTTCAATAGCATTTCCTTTTTAGGAGATGAATCTTTATTTTTTATTTTTATTTTTTTTTACAGATGACTAGAGAAATATTTGATTAATCCCAGATAGAAGTTCAGTTCAGCTTACCGTATAGCATATATGTAGTTTATATATCACTGTAAATGTATAAAAGTTGATTATATACAAAATAGTGTCTTTAATACCATTGGTAAATCCATTAGCACAAGCACAAAACAATATATATATATAAAAAAAAAAACTAATTAATAATTAGAGGACATTGGAAAGTGACATGGACATCAATAAAGTGTAAAAGTGCGAAAAGTGACTCTTTTGAGTTGCTTTTCTCTGCAAACTGATAAATACCAAGATTCAGAACAGAATGAATGAATTCAAATGAAACAGAATAGAAGCAGAACCTTAGTAACTCTCTAAATTCTTTCAGAGCCATATGCCATCATGCCACCACTGGAGTTATTCATGGAGGTACCATACGAGGAGAGAAGATCTATGATTTACAGGGACTTGGAGAAGGGAGACGTCGTAGTGGGTCGGATCAACAACATTCGAGAATATGGCTTCTTTCTCACCCTGCTTTGCATGGCAGGAGGTCTGAAGAGAGACATCGAGGACTTAGAACTGTCTGTAAGTCAACTAGTAGACTAGTGGAAGAAACTGATTCATTAATTTCTCAGCCATCTGGCTGCGCCACTTCTTGAATTGCTGAATAAAATCTCACCCAGTAGGTACGAAGAATATTTTAATTCTGGACAAAGGTGGAGATTTATGTTAGCAAAGAGATCTTTTAAATTTGTATGCTTTTTTTTTTAAGGTACCGGTAATACAAATATTGTTCAATAAACATGTATACTTAAACATAATCCATCCAGCCTTTTTTGTCCACGTACATTAGACACTTTTGAATATTATTAAAAAGTCAACCTATATCAGTAACAAATTTTACTAAATGAATGTAATAATTGATTCAATTACATACAAACTGATGTTTTCAAACCTTATTTTTGTTTTATATGGTGAATTTCCATGTCCAGCTTATCAGAAAATATACTTTTTAATGAAAACATATGTGCTTAGTGAGAAATATCTTTATTACTTGCTTTAAAATTGTTCTTTTGAAAAGAAAGTCTTTCGAAGACTCATTTATTGAATAAAAGTTTACATTTATCTGTTTTTTTTAGTGCTGTATTCTTTTGTTTCTTCTTGTAGGCTCTCTGTCACGTCAGGGAAATTCCCTCCACCAGCAGCCATGATGATCCTCTCTCCTACTATCAAATCGGGGACTTGATTAAAGGTAACTGTCTTTAGTTTAAAATAAAAGGTCATATTTGTTAAAAACAGAAATATTTTGATATAATGAATTTATTGGGAGGTATCAAATGAGAAATGAAAATGAACAGGTTTCTTCTTTTAGAACCTTTATAGCAATAGTCAGATTTAGTGTGAAAGTATTTTCCCTGTGACTGTATGCAGATGATCTTAAACATATCCTGCTCAGAGGAAAATCCTTTTCTACATGAATCCTCTGGGGATTTTAGCTGCTCTATTCTCTCACATCAGGCAATATTGATGTTAGGGGTGTAAATAATAATAGTTTTGTATCGATGCATCGATCCAACAGCCGACGATCCGATGCATTGATACATCTGCAAGAGCATCGATTCATGATTTTTTTTCCTCCAGTTTATCCAGTTGCTCCTGGACGTAATTCTCCCTCCCGTGCTGCGGTGGCGCTAAACCTATTTTGCCCTCCTACCTCGCTTCCTGGTTATACTCTTACAGCATTTGTCTTGCAGTAAGCTTGACACAGTGATTATTGACACAGACAAGCTATCGAAGCATTGTCTGTGCTACACACTGTGGGTCTAGATACGGCCGAGGCGATGAGGAAGTGGGGGCGAGTTTAGTCCGACGACGAAGGGACATGAGGGCCAAAAAGAGCGGAGATCCAGGTGGGAAAAGGGTCCCAGTGTTTTCGCGCACCTCGCTCTTCTAGTGGGTCAAACTTCACGAGTTGCTTTACCCAATTTCGGTCATAAAAACAAAACAAGCCGGCCTCCTGTCTGCGGCACTGTCTGCGGTCAGCTACAATTTGGGAGAGGTTCAGCGGAGCGTCTGTGGAGGGGGCGGGGACGTCTGGAGCCGAGGTATTGCATTGCACTGATTTTGTGCAGTATTTTTGCAGTATTTTTTTTAATGCACCTTTTCTACTTCTGTTATTTGCTGTTGTTTCTCAAAAAAAATAAAAAATGCATATTACAGCTATATTACAGCTTCATTGATTTATTTCAAACTTGAAACATTGTCTAGCCTGTAAGGTGTAAAAAAAAAATAAATAAATAAAAAAATAAAGAACCAATTAATCGACTTGTATCGTGGTGTATTCTTGAGTATCGAAAATAATCGAATCGCTGGGTCAGGAAATCGATACTGAATCGAATCGCCATGATGGATGTGATTTACTCCCCTAATTGATGTTAATGCCAGGAAATTGTGTATTTCTATTTAAATGTAATATTTTCACCAACTGATATTTTGTTAATGTTTTCTATTTTAAATAGGGGAAAAAAAACAACTAATTAATCTATTTTTTTGTTTTATGCTCTGTAGCTGGAGTGAAAGACATTGATCGGTTCCAGGAAAAGATCACAGTGTCCCTCCATCAGGCCTCCCTTTCTCCCAGCTTGGCACACATCAAACTGGGTGTGTTAACCAGAGAAGATCTGCCTATACACTACAGGTAAAAAAAACCCCACTACACTCAATAAGCA
>NW_015151024.1:442231-458265 GCF_000732505.1 Cyprinodon variegatus | reverse complement strand
GTACTTGTCAATACTTATTCCGTATAAATTCAAAAAATATCCACTGGACTTGGTTTTCAAGATTTGAAGACGTTTCGCCACCTCTCCAGGAAGCTTTCTCAATTCAAATGTCTGGATCCGCAGTGAGTTTGAGTCTTATATAGACAACGCCTTGTATCGCTTGGAAACGTGCAATGGTAACCGATGAATGGGTCGTTAGTTCATCGTTAGCCTGTAATATCTAAAAATATCTGTTAAAGTGTTTTTTATTTCAATCAATTCCTAAAACTTGAATAATCAGTAGAGGTTTAGGTTTGTTTGGGGTTTTTTACCGGTCCACAAACTTTTTTAGGTTCATTATTTCTGTTTATCGTTCAGTCGGAGTGTTCGCGCTGCAGCTGACTCCAGCGAGACGTATGACCGAATACTCATTAGGTGCCACGGCTACGAAAACCCTTCTGTGGTGGAATATCTGCTGCAGAAGGTGGGGATCAGTGACACCAACCCCCCATCGATGATGCGAGGATTGCAGTGGTGAGTGCGTTACCTCACTGAACCGTTTTCTCTTTCTCTTCTCTTTCTTTTATGTTTTGAAGACAGAAGAGTCTCTGTCATGTTTTAAAAAAGACAATGGACACTGTGAAAATGTGGCAGCCTTTGAAGCATCTTGTTAAAACTCTGAACTTCCTTGAGCAGGGGTTTCCTGATACTGACATAACACCAAATGTCTATTAGAAATAAATCCAAACCTTGTGTCAGAGAAGTATGCATCAGAGCCAGGAAAGGAGAAACTGGTTAAACAGCATTTTTTTCTCATTACTGGAACAGAAACATTTCTGCCCTTGTGCTCATCTTCCCATGAGCAGCATTCTTAAGTAAACTCTTGTAAAGTTTTAACTGTAACATATTCTATGGTCTTTACAGTAAGCTTTTCGAAGAGGACGATTTTGCTTCTGCAATCAGGAAAAAGCAGTCTGCGTCCTGGGCCTTGAAATGGTAACATCAATATGCTAAGTTTGAATTTCTGTTGATAATATGAATATAATCGCATCACTAGCCAGTTGATGCAAATGGGATTGTGCTTTGCCCTGGTCTTCAGTGTTCGGGCTGGTGTGGACCACTTCAAACATGGCCGCCATGTGGAGGCCATGAATGAATACAACAAAGCTCTGGAAATCGACACCAACAATGTGGAGGCGCTGGTGGCGCGAGGAGCTTTGTGAGTTTTCCTTTCATTTTTACAGTTTAGCTAATGTTCAATGATTGTGCCGCTCTTAAGATGTAAAGATTGTAAAACAGTTGTTACGTAATCCTCAGACTTGTTCCTCATTCCAATATGAAAAATGAGGAATGAGCATATTATTGCAGTCATGTTTAAAACACCTGCTTTTCAGGTATATGCATTTATAAGAGCAAAATCTAAAGAATGCCACTCATAGACATGGACAATTGCTGCTTTTTATGCACAAATGTACTTCTGATTAGCTGCTTTGAACCCGTCTGTACTGTCAAGGTTTTTATTTCTTGAACACTTCAGAACTGAACCTTTTTTTAAATATGCCCTGCTTTCTACACAAAATAAATTCTAGGAAGACTTGCAGGCTGAAATCTTTACTTATTAAGTTTTGTTTAATAGTTTTAGTGTAACACTGCTCCAATTCTTCCTTAAAATAGATTTTAAATCTTGATAATACGGTGGCCCAGAGGGGTCCAAAAGCCACGACACAACATGTGATTATGTTGTAACTTTTAAGTTTTTGTTGTGGCTTTTTGGATTTTGCTGACTCCTCTGGGCCTCCGTAGTTGAGACTTTTCCTGAATAATAAAAAAAGGTTGATAAAAAAGTTTTAATAAGCTGCATAATATTAAAAAAATCCCTGTACATGTCTCAATACTTTAGCAAAGATACTGATTGAACAAAATCTCAGAAGTTAATGCAGGGCTTCACTAACATGATTGTTTTTTTTGTTTTGTTTTTTTAATCTTTTCTGTTGTTTTTCTGTCTCTGTTTACTCCCAGGTATGCTAACAAAGGCAGCATCATGAAGGCTATTTCAGACTTTGAGTTGGCTCTGGAAAACTGTCCGGACCACCGGAATGCAAAGAAATACCTTTGCCAGACTCTAGTGGAGCGAGGAAAACAGTAAGTAAAGCTGCCTGTTGATAACCAGACCTGAGATAACATGAACAGGAAGGTATTTATCTATATTATAACTGAAGCTAAGGCATTTTAAATCGCTAATATATTTATCTTTATATTGGTTTGTTTCTCAGACCGTTAGAAAAATATTTTGATGGGGAATTTAACTTTTTTATTTTTTATTAGATTTTTTTTTTAATTAAAGGCAGACTTCAGCTGCTTGTATATGATATTTGAAGCCAGTTTTACTCTGAGCTCTATAACCACTCCTTTAAGGGAGGCTGGCATAGATTTTTTTTTATTTCTTTTTTTGTTTTTCCCATCACTGCAAGTTGTGTCTCATGAACCACAGCCATCTTGGCTTCATCTGTGACACGCATGAGAGGAAAGAACAGCTTTAATCTGCTTTGGTAATCTAAACCAGCAGAATTAAAAACATTGCGCACACATTATTTTAAGCTATTTTTTTTTACTGTGTTCTATCTCATTTTAAGCATAAAAACTATAAAAACAGACCTTAGACTTAGGGGTGATATTTGGCATGTGTGTTGCAATTTAAAACGTGTCACAATAGTTGGGTCACACTATTATCACGGTATTTGCAATATCACTATATATTGCAATATTTTACCCACCTATCAAAATGAAATGTATAGATAAAAAAGCAAGTGCTGTATATGTTCATTAGAAATTATGTTGATTGGGGTTTGAATCAGTTAACATCATCCTCACTGAATGCCACAGCTATAGAACTGGTGCTGTGGCGCACAGCAAAAGGGCTCCACGGCACTATCTGCCAGAGTGACAATGCAGAGGTAGCCCGTTTTTCCTCATTGTTTGATTTTTTTTTTTTTTCAACTGAAAGATGCATGTTATATTGGGCAGCCGAAATCACGATATCGCTACTTAAACTTCGCTACTTAAACTTCATTAAAAAGTTTGATTAGCCTGAAAATAATTAAATGAAATTAATTCTATCTTTTTACTGCTGTTTATACTGCTGTAAACTAAACCAGTTCTCTACCAGAACTGGTAATAAACTGGCGTTGCATTGGCCTGGTTTAAACACACAAACATTCATTGTTTAACCTGCTCATGTTATTCCTGTTTAAACTCATCTCCACATACCATCATCATTTTTTTTTTTTACTGCTGTTTAGTTGTTATAAAAGTGCAGCTTGTCAACAATGCCAGACTCAGATGAAACTCTGACCCCGCCCTCTGAGCTGCTGCTACAGCTGGTTTGTGTGCAGAGTTCTCTTTTGCTTTGTGACCCACTTCCGTACAGAGTTAAACCAATGTGAAAGCAAAGCTATTGGGTGTAGACATGTTAAGAAAATATCTTAACACTCCGGAATAGAAGCGTTCTGCCGCTGCTCTCATCTTGTTTTTTGTTCCAGATCATTTGTTTTTTGTTTGTGATATAAAAAAATGGGTCTTTTAATCTACAATCTGCCATAATTCCTATCCTTTTAGTTTTAAATTTCTAATTTATGTGAGAAGTCTCTAAGATGAGTTTCATGATGATTTATTTTTTTTGTCAGCCATATTGTAGAAATACTTTACCTGTTGTTTGTTTGTACTCATAACAGATTGTCCAAAGATCTGCTATCCAGTCTAATGATAGCGTACTGTTGGTATCGACCTAGATGCAGATATTGTTTTCACCTCAAGAAACAAGCAACAAAACAAACTATTTGCTTTATGGCAGCTTTTTTAATCCATGAGTATCACTAATAAATAACTTTTTACAGATGATGTTAAACTTGAAATTTGACTTTATTTAGTGAATAACTTTGTAATGTATCTTGTTCTATTTCCCCATAAGGAAAAAGATCACTGCAGAGTCTGTGACTGCTGGGAAATTGATTCATTTATGACATTAAAAGCATAATGGATGTTATTAAAAGCTTTTGTTTTGTGTGATTGTGTCTCTAATAGGCTTGAAGAGCAAGAGAAACTAGTCACAGCAGAAGGATTGTACAGGAGAGCTTTGTCTCTTGATGACTCAAATCCTGAGGCGAAAGAAGCCCTGCATAACATCAATGACACCATACAGGTGAGCGGGCCACAACACCTGAACTAAAACCTTGCAGGGAATGCCTAGAATGCTGCCTTTATATTAGTCTTAACTATTGAAGGAACAGTAGATCCAGGAGTGGTTAGTAAAGTTTATTGTCAATCATAGGAGAATGGTTTAAGAATATAAAACAGGGTAAAATCCTGGAACATTAACATCACACTAAGGCCAAAAAAACATGGTAAAATTTTTTTTAAAATGGGACCTTTTACCAACAGCACCAGAAGGGAGTTGGTTTATTTATCATACCAACTTTCATTCAGAGGCCGACGATTGATGTCATTTAAAAATGTAGTTCATAATTGTACAGTTTTATCTCATTTATTCCTTTTTCACCTTTCCAATTAAAAGCAAAGATTTGCTCTTTTAAATGCAAGCCATGTGTAGAATTAGTTATGTTTTAACCGCTGATTCATTAATCATGGTTTTTCTGGCGCACATCAATTTTTACTTTATGCCGTTGAATTTATGACCTGCTTATACAGACTTCAGTTATGGCAATTATCTTCTATTACATGAGCCGGTAGCTTGTCTTAGCTGTAAAGTTAAGTACCAAAAGGTTTAGCTGCATATTCAGTCCTAAAAAGCTGAAGAAGTATAAGTTTTACTTTCTTTTTAACATAATTTTTCAGTTTTCTGAAGGACATAATTCATATAATGCTGTATGTAGATGTATTTGACCGGTGTTATTTACCTGAATCTTTTCCCTGATTATTCTATTTTACCTTTCCACACATTAGTACCTTTATTTCTTGACAGACTTGCAGAATAAATGCTGTAGACAAATGTTTATTGAAGTTGAAAGAGCATGTGGTTATAAAAGTCTATCTGGTTAAAAGGCCAAAGAAAGAATTTTAACTGAAAATAGAACTGCTTTGATTTAATTTTAAAAGCAAGATCCCAGAATCTGAAGGTGAAACTATGCTTCAAAGAATTTATATTTAGTTTGGTATCACCACACAAGTCCAAAAGTAGTTGTTATTTTGTTTTTCATATCAAATAACATTTTAAGGGCTGGTTATACTCCAGCAGCAGTGTGTCGCAGTGAGCTTGTCGCAGATATTTTTGATTTAGCGTAGTCTAGGCTATGTTATTCCATGCCACAATGCAAGAGGGACAATCACGAACTAGCTGTGGGTCTAGATACGGCCGAGGCAGTGAGGAAGTGGAGAAAAGCAAGGGGCAAGTTTGTGCAAAAACAGAGGGACATGAGGGGGGAAAAAGAGCAGGGATACAGGTGGAAAAAGGGTCCTTGTGCACCTCGCTCTACTAGCTGGTCCATCTTCACGAGTCATTTTCCACAATGTTGGTCATATAACAACCCGGTATGGTACCAAACAGGAAATACGTATAGTGTAGAGCGGATGTCTGCGGTCACCTACAATTTTGGAGAGTTGCACCAAAGTGGCTGCGAAAGGGGTGTGGGTATATCTGCTTTAACTGCGACACACACACACAAACAACCTGGTTTCTGAATATAGATCAGCCTTTAGCCCTGATGGTAAAAGTTAATGAAATGGTTTCATACAATATTCCAAATACAAGAAGGATTCAATTTGGATCGCAGTGTTTGGAAACTACAAATGATCGTCCTAAAATTGTTGTTCAGGCAGTCCAGGGTTCATATTTTGAACTCAAATATTTATATTATAACATATACTTTTGTAGTGAAAAACAACTAAAAAAAATCTGTCTATAATTGGAATGATGAAACTGTGTAGGCTCACTGGTTGGTGCATCAACTAGCCCAACTTTTTCTAATTCATTAAAACAGTCGTTCATGTGGAAGATGAATAGTTAGGAATGGTTAGCCTTGCTGCTAACAAAATCTTTTAAGGTCAGAGCATTAAACATTTTCCTGACTCACCGGTTTGTAATACTGATGAGGTGTTTTGTATCTCTGTGTTTCTGCTCCACCTTCTACTCTGGCCTGTGACCTTCGGACTGCTACCACTCTCTGCCACCTGTCTTGTGGGGGGTGGGTTGGAAACACAAACTGCTCTGTGCAAACGACTCTTCCTCCTCTGGAAACCGGTGCGTTCCGTGTGAACATGCTGCCAAACATGGTAACGTTGAAACTTTTCAATCACAATGGTAAATACTGCGTGAATTTCCTGTGTTTTCTGCCTCTGCTCCTAAACCACCTGCCTTACTTCTGAACCACACCAACGTTTTATGGTAAATGTGTGACTTTTAATTTCTTCATCTGTCTGGAAAATATTGTTTTTCCTTTTGCACTCCAATAAACTTCCAAAATAATCCTTTTCATTGGCCCCCATGTGAATGGAATGGCGATATTTTGGGGTTCTGTGCTGTATATTTTGTCTTATGGTGTGAATGTTTGTGAATGTGCTTCTATGGGCTTTCGCCTGCATGCTGTTTTTATGCCTTGTCTGAAAAGAAATCGATTCGCTTGCGAGAAGAAGCTCTTGCTAAGGAACAGGTCAAAGCTACAAGCAGTCAGACCAGCGCCGATAAATTACGTAAGATCTTAAAAGAGGAAAAAAGGTATGTTGAAACGTGTCAAGGACGTAGCAGCATGTCATATAACATTTCTTAAAAAAAAAAAAATCAGCTGTTTTCACTGAAAGATTTTTAGTGGATGTCTTTCATTTTTAGGGCAAAGAAGAAACGTAAGCGATCAGCTTCTTCCTCTTCATCCTCTTCTTCCTCCAGTAGTTCTTCTTCTACTTCCTCATCCTCGTCCTCCTCCCGCAGGAGGTCAAAGAAGAAAAAGAAAAAGCGGAGGAAGTCTGGGCGAGGAAGCAAACACAATCGCAGGAAGAGTGAGGAGGGTAAGAGTGGGAAAGGCAGGACAGAGAAAGAGGAGGAGGAGTTGGAGTGGTATCCTGCACCTCCTAACACCTCCGCCACTTTTCTCAACCAAAAAGATGGCCTTGTGTTTGGAGGAGGAGATGAGGATGGGAGGGAAGGAGGCGACGGAAAGATTAGTGAGCTGTATTCTTTGGTAGCCGTTTCAGATGGGGAAGAGTCCAACTCCAGTCGCAAAGAAAGAAATAGAAGGGACAGAGCAGATAGTGGGTCAAGTAAGAGTAAAACCAGTAGAAGCCCTCAACAAAATAAGAGTGATAGGAGAACAGAAAGTAGGGATAGAAGCAGAGACAGATGGAAGGAGGATAACAGAGGAGGCAGGAGAGACAGTGACTCCAAAAGGAGAAGCAGCGTAGAGGAGAACCATACTAGAAGGTTATCCAGCTCCTCAACTGAGGTGGAATATTCCCGCAAATCTGGTTTTCAATTCGAATTCTCTGGAAGGAACAGAATGAGACACGACTCTTCCACTAGGAGCTCCTTGGACGGTGGTAGGTATGAGAATAAGGAAGAGACAGAAAGGGAGAAGGGCAATGGGAGGGGCAGCGCAGAGGAGGAGAAAATGTCAGAACCTAAACAGAGTAAACAAACAGAGAGAGCTGGAGATCAGAACAGCCGGGGAGATGAGGGGCCCAAGAAAAACCTGCCATCTAACCTGTTGGACATTTTCAACCAGATTGCTCAGTTTGAGAAAGAAAAAGGGGTCAAGCCAAAAAAATAACGCCAAATTAAAAGTCCACCACACCCCAATGAGAGATGAAAGGATATTTGTTCAGTTTAATCTTTCTGAAAGTCTAAGTGTTGCTTTCTAAATGTTATGTTATTTCTAAAATGATTTACTCTGAAAGGTCTTACCTGTTCTGATGAAAATTCAGGTATTCTGTCTGCCTTTGTTCATCAAAACGTCAGTATTGAACTGTGACATATTGACGTCTTCCGTTGTCATCCATTTGATTTCCAAATTTATTGGACAACCAATGAACATTAAAAAAAGGCTTTAAGTTTTAGCAAGATGGGCTGTAATGTTTTTTGTTTTTTACTAACAAGCTGCCTTTTGTTCTCCTGTGTGCCTGCCTGCAATTTATTTTAAAGATCTTTTCTCAAAACATCCTCGGTTAATGCTACAGTAGTTTTTTTTGTTTTTTTTTTGCCTTAATACAGATACTCAAGCTTTAATCGAAAACAGTCTCTCCTGTCATAAAATGATCTATTCTGAACCAATAAAGCATTTAACCTGTCAAACTTAAAATGTATTTTTTTTTTATTGATCTAATTTTTGTTTAGATTCTGCTTCATTACACTAAAGTCTACCACTAATTGAAGATTTCATGCAGGGAAATATGATGACCCATATGGTACATATGATATGGTACATATAATATACCCATGTGCTGCTTGGTTCTTAATAAAGCAGTTGTATTGCAAAAGTCAAAAATGTTGACAATATGCTTAAAAAAAGGTCATAAAAATGATGAAAAGTCAAGCAGTCTTGCCACTTGGTCTATTTTCTATTGCAAAATCCTCTTGGTGGACACAGTAATAAGTGTAAAAACAGCATAATTCAGATTTCAGAAATATGGAGTATAAAACAAAGGTGTAAAAAGTTGCATTTCATGCAAGTAGAATGACTATCCAAATAAGATAGTAACAGAAAATCTGTTAAGAAGCAGTGTGGCTTTCTGTGTCAGTCCTATCAACCTTTGTGAAACTCAGAAATGCAAACACATATGTTTATGACCTTTAATTTAGCTTAGCAAAAATGACATTTCAACAACCCTACATATCTTTTAAAAACCTGTCGCTCAAGCCTTAAATATGGCTTTCCAACATTTTATAGTGCCACTGTTCTCAATTTGATATTTTATATTTACCAATGTTCTTCTTTACTACAATTGCAAAAATGAATCAACTTTGCATGCCCCATGAAGCCAAAGATCCAGCTATTCATAAATGAACTAGTTCCAATCAAATATCACCCATGAAATGTATATTTGTTTTATCTTTTTTTTTAATCTTACCCTTCTAAATGTCAAGAGTTTCTGCTGAAGCTTTTCGCTGTGCTTTCATGAAGTGTAATGTTGTCATGTGACCTCTAGATGGTGATAGAATCTTCTATGAGGCTAACCTGTAAAAATGGAAAAAACAAAGTCTTATGTAGTACACCACACTGCAGCAACTCAAAATTAAAAGAAATCCTTGGAAGAAGATGGTCTGAGGAGGATAGGAGGGTCAGTACCAACTGCTAGACTCCAGAAAGTTGTTATATTACTGAAGTGTCCCAAGAAGCATCTTATTTTCTGCTGTCATGATCTGTAATCTTACTGTTTCAAAACATTTTGCTGGCTGAATTTCAAAAACTTTAAAGTTCCTATCGGTAATTTTTGCTCTTTAATCGAGTGGAAATAACATATTTACACAATCATCCTGACATGGCTTGGTGTTCCTGCAGGTTCTTAGACATAATGGGGGGGAAAACCTCCCGTATCAAAGGAATAATTTGGAAATCTATGATCTCTTACGGAGAGACTCAGAAAGACATGGAAGTAGCAGCTACAGTAAAAAAAATGCATTTAACAGGCATGGCCTGTATGCACTCAATACAAAACTCCACTTCTTAACAAACACCATGTGGAAGCATTTAAAGGTTTTCTAATCACCATGTTTGGAGGTCAAAGGGGATGTAACCCTACAGGTACCATAGCAACAGGGAGAATGGGTGGTGAATATTTTCTAATGATAAAAAAAACACGTAATGAGATATTATTGATAATGAAACGCTGTCATCTGCTGGGATGATGAGATTTAAACAGGGAAATATGTTACAAGACAATTATCTCTTGACAGTTAAAATAAAGAAAATGTTATCGCTGAAATGGCCCATTCTATCACCTTACTGAAATGGTTTGCTGATCAATGAAAATGACTTAGTTCAGAGGCTGCCCAAATAACCCTCAGGATTTAAAGACTTGTGTGTCAGTAGGACAAAATCCCACCTAAGCAACGCAGTTTATCTTAAAACTATCCTCAGCAACACGTTTTTTTTAAGGAGTATTGGGGACATATCAGCAAGGGTGTTCAATACCTTTTCACTGTTACATTCTAATTTATCACACATGAATTTATGGACGTCTACAGGTTGATATCTTTTCATGTGGGGATTGGATGGATTTTACCAGACATGTAGGGAGAATTATTTGACAAAGCTCCTTAATAGATGTATTTGTTCATAACCTATTCTCACACAGTTTATCTTGATCTAGTCATTTATGTCTATTTTTTTTTCAAATATGGTTTACAGCTAATAAAAAAATAAACAAATTTTGCCTCAGGGAAATGGCTCAAGATCAGTAATGGTGTTTTCAGTACTATACAAGTGTGTCACTCTGCTATCTACACTTCATGCTTTATGGGGGTTCCTTCTGAATGAATTACTGAATTGCTGCAGAATGGCATGAAGGCAGCGAGTTGTGACTATGCTGCGCTGTTAAGAATGTCTAGATTGCTTAATTTTGTTGGCAGTGTGAGCATGAACCAGAACCTAATGAAAACAAAATCAGCATAAAGCTTTTCAGCAGGCGAAAGCATAACATTCTTTAAAATGAGTACCCTTTACCACAAAGAGCTGCAATTTGTTTTTTTTTTGTTTTTGTGGGCTTTGTGTGCCACACTTTGGGATCTTGGTTTTCAAAACAAAATGTTTTTTTATCCAAAAAGAAGATTTTTGACCTCTGAGCATTAATCCACTTTATATCCCCATTGTCCCAGGTAAACCCAGCAGCTGCACTCTGTTTTTTTTGTAAATCCCACCTTGGATGAACTTTGTGAAAAGTCTTGTATTCCCTGTCTCTCTTTTCTTTTTTCCTTCTACATCCCTTTTTCTTTTCACTTCAACTTTCCATTAATATGGAAATTTGAGTGATTGAAAGCTGATAGGAACCGAAACCAGCTCAGGGTCGACCTATACTGATAACAATTAACCTAAATCTTTATTTTCCAAAGAAATCACTGAAGATTGAGCAGATTTTCATGAGGCCCTTGCTAATAAAGCTACGCACATATTTAAACATCAGTGCTATTTAAATGAATTAATGGTTCTATATCATGAGTAACCAATTTAAAATCAGTTATGTCTGAATAAAGAAAATGAACAACCAGTAAAGGTTTGGAGACTTTTTTTAATTATAATTTGTTACTTCAAACATCATTTAACACTGAAATAAAATGCAGGTGTTTATGCATCCATGTTGTAAATAAAATTTTTAAATATAGAATATAAAAAATATATAAAGTTTTTCCATTTTATTTTATGATTTTATAAAACATGAACTGACCTTTTTTTTCTTTCTTTTTTTTTATGGCTTAATGAGACCACTTGGCTTTAGGCTGCCCTGCAAGGCTTTAAACCTGGGTTTGAATGGAGACAAACACATATCAAGGTGCTCATTTTTAGCCTGGATCCATATTTATTTTTGATTCTGTTCATGGTGGAGAATCCTACTTCACAGCAGCAGGTTGAGTCAAACATACTATAAATGTGCAGGGTCATCTTTGAGCATTTCACTTTTCTTTCACTAGTTCACCGCACTTCTTCCAGCAGTCCACACTTTCTTTCACTTTTTCTCTTTGTCTTCTCCTTCTTTCCCATCGCCCGGCTTGCCACAGGTTTGCCTGCTGTGTCTAAAAGTAGCAGCAGCGACCCAGACTGACAGCAGCTCATTGGCTAATTTGTATCGTGCAGCTTGGTGCCGGACGCTCTGGATGGCTTTACCTTACCCACAGTAGAACATTTAGACACTGTTGTTAAACTACATGTATTAATTTATAAATGTTTTAAATCAGGTTGGGTCTGGATTAGCCAGCAGGTGGGTCCGGATCTGCACCCTGGTCCGCTAATCCGTTACCTCTGTTCTATGAGGGGCGTTCGATAAGTAATGCCCCTGACCCACCTCCAGATGTTTGATCCAGCTGAAATTTAGCAGGTGAGGTTATATAGATCTCTATAGATTAAGTAGCAAATTACAGCTCTGAACTATTTGTGGTTTCTGACTTATAGGTGTTTGAACTGAATAAAGTCTGAAATGGAGCCTGTTGAGTGTCGAGCAGTTATCCAGTTTTTTTTATTTGAAAGGCCTAACACCAAAGGAGACTTTTGACTAAATCAAAGTAACTTATGCTGATGATGCCTGTTATATGACCTTGCAAATTTCACAAGGTTATATTATGGGACATTATCACTATGAGTTACTTTCATTTGATCAATCTCCCATTGCGTACATCCTTTTAAATGCAAAAACACAGACTTGACTCAGTTTGAACACCTGTAAACCAGAAACCCCAATTAGTTCAGAGCTTTAATTTGCTATTTAACCTGTAGAGATTTAAATAATTTCACATGCAAAATTTCTGGTCGATCAAACATCTGGAAGTGGGTCGGGGGCATTACTTATTGAACGCTCCTCGTATAACATATGCATTAAATGGGTTCAGCAGCTGAGCATTTTCTTTAGTTACATAGACTGAATGACTGTAGAGATTAATTCTACTCCATAAAACATTAAAAGTATTTATCATAGTTTCATATACTAACTTTAAAAAATGTCAAAGTAGGATATTCCAAATAATGGTATCACTGCTGCCACCCTCTAGTTTCAAGGAGAACGGCTTATTCCATTGATTGTTAAATATATTGCGGTGGAAATAAAAATCACCTGATGCAGGGGCAACAGTGATGCCCAATAATTGATCCGCCCCTGATTCATAAATGGTGTTTGTGAACAAACACCATTTAGCAATGAAATATTGTGGCTTTACCTCCTCTGCCTGAGAGCACCCATATTTTCTCATCAGCTGTAACCATAATCCTTAACTTTGTTGGAATTGCTGCAATATATTGAGGTTCACTTTTAGATTTAAATAACTGTTAACAATTTTTCTTTTATATTTTTCAGTTTATTGAGATGCACCTCTTGAAGCAACTTTTAACCAAATGTATCTGACGTTGATTAATAAATTACAAAGATGTATGAAAGTATTTAAGATCGCCTACATAGCGACGATTAGCTTCCCTGTAGAAAGCAGTGGGACACAAGTTGTGATCATGTTGAAGCGACATTGCAGGAAACCTCTGGTCAAAGCATGAGGTGGAAATATTCAGCCGTTTGATGTTCAGCTACACAGAATCCTTCCAGAGAGAAATGCTGCTGCTTAGCAAAGGCACACAGGCTCAGGAAAATTTGTGGTAAAGGATTCATTTTCCAGCTGGGCATTGATCCTGACCATGGGATTATGCTGCAGTGTACGGTCCTGTTTGAAGTCCAATTAAGAACACGGACTGCCGAGATGTGTGCCGCTCCCTCCACACAGTCCAGGTCCAAACTTCAGTGGAAACTGGGAATCATCAAAGGGTTGCTTCAAGCGATTGTTAAAGGTCAACATATTGAAAGGAAAATAATAAAAAGGTGAAGACAAAGTTGTCAAACAGTTTTTTTTTTCTCATATTAGACTAAGAAAACTTGGGATAGTAAATTTTGACATTAAGTTTAATATCAATTTAATTGGTTTATGTTTTTTCTCCTTTTTTTCCCCTCAAAGTTTAAACAAAATATTTTTTTCAGATCTGTACCTAATGATAAATTCCAGGAAATGATTTTAAGCATTATTTTAACCTAAAATATAAAATGTTGGGTTGAAACCATGATGTGGGCAAGTGTCCTTATGGCTTATTGGAGGTTTAAGCTACTTGGTGTCACATATTTGATTTAATAACCGGACACACACATCAGTGGTTGTGTGACCAGTCATGCGTTGCCACAAGCAAAGTAGCTTACTTTAGGCTTAACTGCCACCCTGAAGCTCTCCTCCTCCATCATTACTGGTCGCATCATCAGTGGTGCTCTGCTGAAGCCACAAGTCCCACTCTATCTTGTTAGGGGCAGATTAAGCACTAATATACAGTCAAAGAAGCCTCTTTATTTAACACCACTCATACAGACTCCTGATCCGTTGCATCCTGTCTCCGAAGCCTGACATCTTAATCTATTTTTATAAAATATCTCCTGTAGTGCATGAATTTTAGAAAACAGATTTACTATTTGTGACACATGGCATGCACGCTAGTTTTTCAGTTTTCTTTTTTTTTTTTTTTACTTTTTGCGAAATTAGAGGTTAAATTATAAAATCCTGGTGCATAAAATAAATCAAATGTTTACTAAAAGGTCTCATGAGAAAAAACAACATTTTTTCCTTAGACTTGCCATTTTTTCTGTACTTTCATTCTCATGAATTTGGATTTATCATTTCCACTGCTAGACACAAGTGATTTAAGTATTATAATTTAAAGAGACAATCACTGAGACATTGAAGAAAAATAGAAAACAACGCAGATTTGCAGCACATTACATTGTGATATGCTTTTATTTTTGATAATATAACTAAACAAAATTACCCACAGGATTGTATTTAAAACATTTTCTGTTATTTTGATAAACCACAACTTGCAACAAATTAAAATCCAAAATTTCGCTGCTTTAAACATTTTTACATTTTATATTAATAAGGAACTTTACCCACAAAAGGTCATTAGAGAAGAAGCTGGTTGTCAGCAAATAGCCAGAGGATTTGATCAGATTTTACTAATGAAAGCTGAGTAGAAGGAAAATGTGAGCAAACAATGAAAAGGAGGGGCATGGGAGGATGAGAAGCAAAGAACCAAAACACAACACATATCAAGTTCATCAGCTAAACGGGTGCCATGTCATCAGCTGGTGTTAGCCCACAATTTAGTCTAAAGTCAGCACAGATGCCTAATGGAAAACTTTACAGCTTCATGCTCAACCATTATCTAATGAGAAATTCATGTGAAAAGAGTCCTGACCAACAGCTGTAAGCTGGATTCTTCTGGCATGATCTTAAACTGGCTGATCACAGTGTTATATGAGTTAATTTACAATACTTGTATTATTTATTTTTATTTGGTTAAAAATGATTAAAGAACAATTCATTTTTTTTTTTATATACCAAAATAATAAATGCAATGTAACAACTGCAGCTCTAGATGAGTTTTATTTAACTGGACTAGAGGGACAAAAAAGGCTCTTTAGATTGTTAAGGTCCAATTCTTTTTTAAGGTCTAGTTAAAGGAGCATTGTAACTGAATCAGACAGAAAAAACTTAGATAAATACTTCATATATATTTGATGCACATTGCGTGTGGATAATCTATATGATAATTTACAGTTTTCATTAAGGGAACTTTAAATATCAGTCTATGGGATTCTAGCTGTGCTGAAGAGATATTAGTTCAAGAAGGAATGATTGATCAAATCAGCTTTACTACTTTGAATTTTTTGGTTGAGTTTTACTATCACTGCCTTTTTTGTTGTTGTTTTTTTGGTCTTTATAAACATTTATTTTGTGAAGTTTGTGAAATATTCACACTTCTCGTTCAGCCATGCAGTTCTCCCGATGTCCACTGGAGGGCAGTGGAACACTGTGATCCTCTGTAGCTGATTCTATTAAGCCAATACACATTAAAGCAGGATCTACTTCTGAAAACAAAGTATATACTTTATACTTTATTGTTGACTATAGTCTCTCACTCAGGAAACAATAACAGACTTGATAAACATTTAAGTCTTCAAGATGTGATCTTTTTATTGTCTCATTCAGACTTGGGTTTCAAGAGCTTTTAAAATCACTGATGCTCAAATAGTTAGCCTAATGTTTTGGACTAACAAATACTGTCAACAGAAGAAAGAAATTGTGAATGTATCCATTGGTCTAATTTATGCATAGAAATTTTTAAAATCAATATTTAAATAAGTTTATTTACAGCTTTCATATAAAACTAAACAGTAGCAAAGGCAAAAGTAAAATGCATGAAATAGAATAAATCATAAGGCAATGCAGGTTTATATATATATATATAACATAATTCAGTAAAAAGATGATTAAAAGTGCTTTCCATGAATTGAACAATATAATAGAACCAAAATAAAAACAATAA
>NW_015151024.1:414707-441522 GCF_000732505.1 Cyprinodon variegatus | reverse complement strand
ATTTGAATGTCAGCAGACAGCAAGAAGCCTCCCAGATCTCCAGATGCATTTGAGATATCAAAAAAGTACTCCAGAGTGTTGTTCAGCTTGGGGGTGAGTAGAAAATGAAGGCTAATCATGTTTTGGGTGTACTATTCCTTTAATGCTGCTTCTTCATCTTTGATTCTAGTTATGGGGTTATAGAGTAGGCTTGAACTAGAAGACCTGAGGGGTCTGGGCATTTTATACACTCAATCTGTTATACATTAAGGTGCTGATCCATTCGGTGATTTATAGACTAACAGAAAGGATTTTAAAGTCTATTCTCTGAGCTTCAGGGAGCCTGTGGACTAACTGGGGTGATGTGCTCTACTTTCTTAGTTCTTTTGAGGACACAGGCAGCAGAGTTTTGGATCAACCTATGAAGACACTATTGCAGTAATAAATTCTACTAAAGATAAATGTATGAAGGAGTTTTTTTTAGATCCTGCTTGGACATTAGTTATTTAATCCAGGAGATGTTCTTCATGTGATCAAAGGCTGACCTGGTAACTGTCTCTTCAGATTTGAGTCCATCATGAGACCAGGATTTGACCCATAATCAGTGTTTTTTACCAGTAGTAGCTGAAACTGTGAGCTAACTTTAGATCTCTCCTTTGGTCCGAAGAACAGAAAAACATAAATAATTTATACATTTGATAAAACATAAGAAATTCATCACTTTATTAAACTTTATATAAGTCCATCCCAAGTTAGCTGCATGTCTTTAATACCAATACATCAATCTGATATTTGCTCCTGTATTACTTAGCGTGTTATCATCTTATGTATCTTTTGCTATGTGCCAACTTCCTAAGCTCAAGTCGCTTTAATGTACATTGTTGCTAATGCAAACTCCACTTGTTTGAATGTACAAGTTCTGCCCACTATCATCAATACCATGACTAAATAGGGCTGTAAATAAGATATATATATATGTCGATGTAAGCTGCAGTGTGTTTGAAAGCTAACATCCCATAAATCTGTAGGAGCCTTATGCAGAGCTAGGCACAGAGAGTCTAACAACTGTGCCCACTGTCACTTTTATACTTTAACTTAAATTTTACAAAGTAAAAAAATATTTTAGAAAGACACATCGTTCTTTAGTCCTTTGCATGCAACCACTTACCTAAAACATCACAACAAATACCCAGATTTATGTAAATTCAACACTGAAGAGCAGCTAAAACTGTCCTCCAAACACAAGGAGGACGTTTATTCTTCTGGTCAGATTGGTTCAGACCCTGTATGGTTCCAATAAGCAGAGAGGAAAAAAAGTGATAGAGAAATAAAAAGGAAGGATGACAGAAGAAAGTAGAGGAGGTGAGAGCTGTGTGACGGCTGGAGAGAGAAAAAAATAGGACCTTTAGTCCTTGAAGGTGCAGGACTCTCCGATAGTTTGGAAGGTCAGCAGCAGCAGGTTTTCCTGCTTGACCGACTCTGATGAAGCTGCAGATTCTCGCCTTCATGAATCATCCAGCTCCTTTCTCTAACCCCCCTTCGTTCCCACATGGACTCCTTTTCATAAAGAGAAGGGGATTCCTCCTCTTAGGCCTCTTTCTTCAGCACTGAGGCAATCAGACTGTTGAACACGCAGAGGGAGATGAGACATTTTAAATTAGTGTTAGGAGAGGGGGAGGCAGAGAGAAGGGGAAAATGACATTTTTCATTTTCTACAATAAAGGGTACTACATTGAATTCTCGGAGCATGACAATACAGAGGAGTAAGTAATGGAATAGGAGCAGACGTGGTGTCTGTGTGTTAGTGGATAATGAGGAATTTAAAGATGTATGCTTCTCTGCTGCCATTCAATCAGACTCTCACCCTGTCGACATAACGGGCCCTCATCTCTGAGCTGCTGCAACACTCTATGGGAAATCAAACTTCCTCTACAGGAAGGAGAGCACATTTAGATAAATGGTCATCTGATGATGCTTTAAAATGTTTGGAAGTTTAGTTCATTATTTAATCATGAAAAAAAGATCAGAAACCAACCCTTCACTCAGCAGTTTTTGTGTAGGTTTTATTTTTGCAGTGGATCTAACAGCTCCTGAACTTATAATATAAGAGCTTCGGATTGTATGGATATCTAAATACATATGTGCAGATTTACTTGTCTTTTATATGTGGCTGACTCTAAAAAATTTTTTTTTAAAAAGGCAGAGTACAGAGGACACCCATCTTCTAGCTCAGACCAATCATATTTGGTTTAATGAAACTAGAGAAATGCACCTTTATTGTTAGTATCTAGCATGTACATATAGCACCCTTTCTGAGCAGGTAATAACTGTTTACACCAGAGCTTGCATCATTTCCAGTCACTGGCCATTTTGTACTGGGCTATGTTAAAAAAAAAATACTGATATATATTCATGGTACATGTTGATGATGCACTGGTGCAAGGTAAAAAATATATTTGTTACACTTTGGTTGGAAGAAATATGCTTCATTGGATTTAATTCTACTTTGCTGCAGTTATCATCAATATGTTCATTTAAAGACTTTAATGCACCTTTTGGTTTTTCAAAAGGAGGATGGTGTTTTTCTCTATTTAGATTTTTATTTTGGAATGGTTGAAATAATTACATTCTTTCTTTGTTTAGTGACAAATAATCAGACTTTGTAATCTGTTGAAATAGTGACTCTACTGAAATAATCACTTTTATATCTTACATTTACACTGGTATCAACAGTTTTCATTTAAACCTTATAGCCGTGGAGCTGTGTTTAATTTATTTCAGTTTTGTATTTTAAGATGGAAATGCTTTCAAAGCATTTAGGGCTTAAATGCAAAATTTTGATTAAAAGTACATGGTCAGCTCAGTCAGTAGAAAAAACATACACAAGAAAACAAATAAGTATATCCAGTTCCAATAAGTCTTTGTACAAATACATTTTTTAAGGATGAGCACTGCTTCTGTTTATCACAAACATGGTTTCTTTGATCAGAAATATTACAATCCTTAATATAAAATTTTTTAAGCAAATATCGGTTCCCCTTTATAGTTATTTTAACCCTTTTGGCTGAAAATGATTATAGCCAGCTTCCAGTTTCTAAATAAATCTGGAAAAGCTTTCCTCACTTACTGCTGATACATGTTTGAGGACTTTTTGTTTCTTCTCACTCCACAACAACTCAGAAGGATAATGATCACTGCCTGTATTCCCAACAATTCACAGATTCTTCTCAGATAGCTCCCATTTCAGCCTACAATTTCCTGCCAGAGTTTTGAGGAGTGATTTAAATTGATGCTTAGAGCAACTCTAAGCAAGTTGACATTAGTGAGAAGTTTTGGTTGATCGGGTTGCTAGACATAATGCTGTCCAAGGTGATATTGCTTTATGGAAGAGTAAAACAAAACACAAATAAACTCCTAGTTATCAATGGAGAAACATGACTGATTACAGAATTTAGATCAGATTAAGAAATGAGTCATGATTTTGAAAAAACAACATTAAATAATTGTCTTACAGCATCAAAATGCTCAAACTTACTATCTTAAATTATTTGTATTTGTTTATTGTTTTTTTGTCTGTTTTTTTTTGTCACCATACTTTCACTACTGTGCATTTTAGCGCAATTGCCTGCTTGTTGAAGATGGTTTCATTTCACTAAACAAGCATAAAATAGACAAAAGCAAGTAGAGAAAACTCAAATGGACAAAGGAGCTGTGGCTCTACTGCTCTGTGAGGAGGATAGAGAGGATCTAAGAGTTAAATTAGTCGTGGGATCACCGTGCAAAGAGGCAAACTTTGAAGTGCGCTAACATTTTTTTCTCTGTGCTTGTTTTTTCTTTGCTTTTACACCAGCCTGGAATGTGAGAGAACAGTTCGAAATCATAGATGCAGCTGCATCACAAACACTAATTTCTGGATCAGGGGTTTACAGACTTAATCCTTCGGACCCACTGTCTTACACATTTTAGTTGTGTTTCTGTGTCAGCAAACTTGCATGAAATGGTTGCATTCCCTCCTCAGGAGCCTCCAAGGGCTGCAGATGCCTGATTAACACCCATTTATTTAAGTCAGGTGCCTAAAGGCAGAGAAATACCTAAAACCTGCAGGATAGATATCTTTCTTACCTTATTAGTAACTTCCCTCCTTCTACACTATGTGTATTATTATTGTACTTTATCTTGAGTGTGTATTTAGAAAAATTTTCTGAAATGTTATGATTCTTTTAAAATTAATATTTTCAAAGGCTTTTACAGTCAGTTACTACTCGATATATTAAATATATAGAAATATTTAAAAACAATAGATTGCATAGGAATGTATTTAACACGGACTGCCTGAGCTAAAGGAGCTATGATAGGAAGCATACAGTCTCCTTTTCCTACCTCCTTCCTCACTGTCAGCCCTATTCAGATGGCAAACATAGATGCAAATTCACTTTGACTAAAGAATTCTTACCAATTTGATGAATTCAGATCTTAAAGTCTGTTGTGCTTTTTGAATAGCTTCTGCCTTATCAAGGTGAAATTCTATGAATAATCTTAGAATTTAAGAAATTCTAAGATTTGTCCTAAAATGACGTCATAAGAGCTATTCCCACTTTGTTCAATATTTCAATTCTTAACCAGTTTTTAAGAGTCCAATTCAACTTCAGCTTTTATTTATTTTATGTTTTTACATCTAATCTCAGGTTTTTCTCCAGTAGCCTCTGATGCAGTATTCTAGAGATGTTCTATTGGTGTGAACCAATCAGGTCTTCCTGGACCACAACAATGACGCCAGTTATTTTCTTCACAGTTCATATATACATATTTTGCTGGAATGCTGTATTTGGGCTTATATCAGCCATAATCTGTTCTGGTGTCTAAATAATTCAGCTTTGGACTCATCTGTGTGGTCATCATTTTAGATGTTCTGGTCTTGTTAGATATAGCTGATCTTAAAGAGCAATGGTTTCCTTTTGGCACACCTCCCATTAAAGCCCAACTTTTGCAGCCTCTATGCCTGTTGCTGTCTGCATTTTGGGTGAACTTGCTTGATAAACTTCTCTACCTGTAGACTGTTTTTATGTTTTAATGCTGGAACGGCTGATTGCAGACTTCACCAGGATTCATTCATTCATGCATTTTATTTGTTTTGAGCAGGAATATTAACTAAACCCAAATTACACTGGGATCATAAAGATAACTTATACACACATCATGGATTCAATTAATAGCTGCCCACACAAATCACTTCTTCAAACCTACCAAAAAACGATAACTGCGTTTTGTATGTAAATGCATAGAACATCACTTAAATCCCAACAGAAAATTATATGGCTTACCAGCAATGGTGATTTCATACGTCAGGTAGGACATAACGAGACAGATATACTTGGATACTTGGTTTTATTAATTATTGCCAGAGTTTTAGAAATTTTGTTTTGTAATTATCTCATATGTGGTTTCCAGCTCAAATTACTGTCCTGTGTAATTACCAAAAATTTAATTTAGGTTACTTCTGTAATTTCTGTATCACCGATTTTGATTAATGGTTTCTTTTTATCTTTATGATGACCAGAAATCATAATCTTTGTTTTGTTTAAATGTAAGTATAACTTTTTTTTGTCGAACCATGTATTTACTTTAGATTATTCAAGATTTACAATGTGAGCTGCGCATAATATGAATCTTGATGACTCTGAGACCTTAAATATGAGACCTTTAACATAATAGTACATAAAGTTATTATTTTTGTTAAACATTATAGTATGGTAGTATAGAAGTATCCATGTTAGAAAAAATGCACAGTATATCATAAGGTGTCTTAGTTGTTTTACGTGTGTATAATAATTATACTAACTCCATCATAAACAACATGCTAAACATAAGAAACAACATCATAGAGGAACCCTTCATAAAGACTAATTTGTGTAGCTAAACTTCTATTATCTAGATTTTAAAACTAGAAAAACAAGAAAACATTCTTGTTGAAGAATACATTTAAGGTATAAGCTAAATGATGAATGTAAACATAAATGCAAGCTACAATATTCAACTTTTTTGGTTAAACAAAAAAAAAAATACATATTAAGAAAAAAATCTCCTACATATTAGCTGCAGTTGCTTGCATTAGGAACACTGAGGCGCACCAACACATTACCATATCTTCAGTTTTTTCTTTTTTTACTTCTTCCAGTGCCCCTACTGTTTAATGATAAGGACCATGGTATTTGTAAACTCTGGTACATTATTTAGAAATGTTACATAGTGACAAAGAAACAAAGCGACACAGTAATTTCAACTTCAGAAAACCCCATCAAGATCTGGAGGATCCATTCTCAGAGGAGAGAAATATTTGTCGCTGTAACAACTGTAAACACTGTTTTGACATAATTGCTGCCCTGAGAGTGTGTGAAGTTGAGAGAACCTCATTTATTGGAGTCTTAACATCCCTCGGGGGCTGTTTTCACTCCCAGTGAGCAGTCATTAGAAAGCACACACACAGCAGGAAGCCCATACACAAAGTGCACCATGTCTGTGTAATATGGTTGCACACATAAGCCCATTAGATTTCTGTTTCTTCGTTTATTTTATTTTAGAAGGAAAACACACTCTTTAATTTTTTTAAGTTGTCTGAGGATTTGTTTTGGTCCCTGATATCAATTTGATTCATTTAGGAAAATAACTTGCTAATACAATTTAGTACATTTCAAAAGACAGTCCTATGATATGTTTGAAATAGAAGTAGCTTTTAAGTGCATTTCAGTATAATCTTTGTGTTATTTATCTTACAAATTATGTTTTAGATTTATTTTTTGTCCCAAAATAACATTCTTTTTTTTAATACTTTATTCTAAATCTTTAATGAACATGGTAACAGTTATTAAATGTATGGTGGAGGATGTTCCTTGTCTGGATGGATCATTTATTTTTACTTTTGTTTTTGTTTTTATTAAGATTTAATAAACTCAAATTATATTTTTTCTAAAATGAATATCTGGGGATTCAGCAGTATCTAAAGTCAAAGAAAGTACATATTCAGATGTAGTCAAAGAATCCAATTTAGGGGAAGTCCCAGAAAAAAAAAAGGTCTGAAAGCCTAAAACATTGGTCTTTATTTTGATTAATAATAGTTAGCAGGTGAAACCTGACAGTTCACAGCCTCTAACGGAGAGGAAGCTTTTTGTTAAATTTTCCAAACAGGTTCCACGTTGTTTATTTTCTACTTCTTTCTTCATTTAGACATCATTGAATCTGTCTAAGACATAGCTCAAGTTAGAGGAAGGTTGAACTGTCAGCCAACATAACCTCCTTTGCCTCTGGCAAATAAAAAGGAGGAATTCTCTGGAAGTGTTCAAGGTAAAACATGAGGATAGGAGGAATGTGTTGATTTTCTAATAGAGACCAAGCATAAGAGAATATAGAGCAGAACAAAGTGCCTGCTTTCTGCTCCCTACTCTCTCACAGAAAGCCTTCTTTCCATCTTGACTTTCTTTTTATTTCTGTCTATGCATACATCCATGTCCGATAAATTCAGTCCTCAGCATTCAGATACTTCATCCTCAGCCGCTCTGAAGATGCACCAGCTCCTTGTACCAGAGAAAAATGTCCTTTCTGCAACAAAATTACATTTGGGTAGAAAACAGACAAGCATGCCCAAGCACACACACACACATTTGTTGTTTCACTGTTTACATTTACAGATACATGTGCAAACAGATAGACACTCGTTTGAATAGCTGTTTTTAAAAAGCTTGCAAATTCCATTACAGTCCCAAAAGGATTTGGGTTAATTTAGTAAATACTGGGTCAGAGCTGCCACTGGAGCTGAGAGAGGGCGAGGTGTCTCTGCACGAGCTTCCATCTCAGTCTGTGTTTATTATGTGTAGGTACACTAATGTGTGTGGAGAAGAAACGCTGACTGTGTGAAGAGGAGAGTCCTGGAAGGAGCAGCAGCAGTGGCAGCCGTGGCAGTCTAAAACCAGCCACGCTCTCCAAAGATAGCGCTTCTTTCTCATTTGCTCTGGCCCTATTTTAATAATAGCTGTGCATAAGTAATTTCTAAAAGGCCAGGCAGGCACATAGGCGTGGGTGGGGGGAAATTAAACTCATTTTATCTGTGAGCAGGTGGATTCCTATTTATCATTAACATGCATAGAATTTGCACAATGTTATTTCTTGCTGCTGCTACTGATGGTGCGTCATCCAAATAATGTCAGAGGAGGGTCTCTGCGTCTTTTTTTTTTTCCTTTTTGCTTATGCTGGAGTGAAATTCATAGATAAAGGTACTAGGTTTTTTTTTTTTTGCAATTTTCTGCAAACGGAAACTAATTCTGGGAAGCTTCTTATTACAGTGCAGGCTCATTTGCTTTGCATTAAAAGAGGGACAGGGGCGACATTAGGATTTCTGCCAGATTTCCAAGAGATGCTCCAGCATTCGCTCTTATGTCATTAGTAATGGTCCTCCCCCTACTCTCCTTCTTCTTCCACAATCCTTTTTCCTTTTTTAACTGGCATTAAACAATCTCAAGTCATTATTGGCCCAATAATAAAACTGGAATATATTTGACTTCCTGATTTAGATCCTATCAAAATATTGGAATGTAAATGTGTCATTTTGCACACATGATATGGAGGTTTAATAATTGCCTGGTATCCTCTGACTTATTCGAGCATAATTCAACATCAGAATTAATTGTAATTTATTTGAAATTAGCATTGCACTTTTTGAATTGTTTTGGATTGTTAATCTTTTTGATGTAGCACAATGCAGAGTTTTAGGTTTAATTTAAACTAAAAACTTTTGATATCAGTGACACATTTCAGGAAAGCATGATTTAGTCTTTGTCCCTACAGTTTTTCTTTTTGTTTTACAAAGGTATTTAAATAGAAAGATATTTTTGCATTTATTTACTTTCATATGAATAAATGAAATCATAAAAGAGTGATATTTTAAAAAGCAAAAGCTAAAGGATTTAATTCTTTGATAACTTTATTTTTTTGCACATTACAGTGGTAGGCATGACTCAAATGGAGGATAAATGTTAAACCGAAGCTAAAAATCGTTGCATATCTAACTTAACATCACCTCAGCATCAATGTTATTGTCATACAACAGAACAACATCAAAGATTTTGCGGGGGGTTCATGGGAGGTATGTGTGCAGGCTGGATTAGCCGCTCTGTGACCAGTCATTCACACCAGTGTTTATGGCAACGAAGAGTAAGATGATGATGATGATGTGTGTCTCTGTCTCCCTTTCTCTCCCCCTGACAAATAACAGCATGGCAGCTCATGGCGGCTCTGCGGCTCCTGACAGTCAGCCAAGCAGGCAGCCAGTCAGCCATTGTTTTGTAATGTGTTTCACTCTGCCAGCGCTGATCCTTTGCTAAGGTACTTACCACGCCATTGTTGTCTAAGTATGCTATTTTCTGGCTGGGCACCTCTACTATAGAATAGGGTGCTTTCCCCCCTTTCTTTTTTTCTTCCTTTTTTTTTCAAAAAGAGTGGTTTGTAACAGTCACCGTCATACTAATCCTGGTGTGTGATATGTATATGTGTCAACACGGAGAAAGAGAGGGGGGGCAAGGAGAGTCTTAACCCAGGAGAGAAATAATGTGAATGGCAGGCCGGCAGATAGACAGACAAGTCCCATTCAGTTCTTACTGTCCTCAGTGACACCAAATTACTGTTTATCAAAATAAGACGAGCAGCATAATAAGGTTCCTTTAGCAAAGCATCGTCTGAAATTTGTTTAAGCCTTATAGTATTTCTGCTGAAACATTCATCAAGCAGACGGATTAATGGAGCAGGTGAAACTTTAGCCGCAGCGATGAGGATTATTAAATTAGATCAGCATAATGTTGAAGTGCACTCTTTTGTATATTGCTTTTTAGTCAGGAAATATCTTGTCAATGATTTTTAGGTGAGAGCTAGATGAGACTATTGATATCAGTCTGATGCTGTTGCTACAAGTTGTGTAAAACATTTCAGAAAGTGGAGTTTATTAAATGATGCTTGAGGGGCTCTTGGGTGGATCTTGGCCTTTGTCTGCTCTAGACTGCTTCTTGCTTTATCTTCGCCTGGCACCCCCTCCCCCCTTTCATGTCCCAAACGTGCACATCAATGTGCACACTATTAGAATAGAATAGAATAGAATAGAATAGAATAGAATAGAATAGAATAGAATAGAATAGAATAGAAAATCCCTTCATTCTCCCACAATGGAGAAATGCTGGTGTTAACAGCAGCAAAAAGATTATAGAAAAAAATTGGTCACACAAATGTAGACCTTTGAAAAGTGTATAAGAATAACATAATAGTGAAGAGTTAAAAAATAATCAAATGAAATACTGTACTGTAAAGTGTTTTCACAATATAAATACTGTGCACCTTGAGAATAAATAACCATTATACAGTTATGGACATTTTACAGTCATAGCTATTTGAAAATAGCAGCAACATCAGAGATTTGCAAATGAGAGCAGCATGTTATATATGACTAAGGTAGAAACTGTGCAAAATCAGCATGAATGGAAAAACTTATTGCGGGTGTTGGGAACAGTGATGGGTATAAAGTCTTAAGGCTGCTGGGAGGAAGGATCTGTGATAATTCTCCCTGGTGCATTTAGGGTGCAGCAGTCTGCAACTGAAGGAGCTCTCCAATTCTGCAATTACACAGAAATTCAAGGATGCATCCAGCATACAAGAAAAGTTAAAGCACAGCAGTAACTTTTATGTATTTTTGTAATGCCTCTAATTGAATGAATGAAAAATAAAGAGGAGAAATATAAATTTTCTCCCTTTGTTGTGCAGCAAATCTTTTCAGACATGGTGGGGAAACTTGACCCACTCATGGGAACAGCTTAAACATGCCTTTAGAAACCATAAATCTGCTAGGTTTTTAGCACAAATTAAACATGCAGCAAAACACACATTCCTCATGTTACCCTAAAACTTCCACAGGTGTACCAATTTCAAAAGATGTTAAACATGTATACATATAGCACAGAAAAATAAACAAGTGGTTATTTTTAAATAATGGACTAAATATTCCAATTATGTTTTAAGGGAATATGATTTTCTTACCAGTGTATTATTTGTATCTTATTTTCTGTAACGGATAGTTCTACAGGTCATTTAAATAATTGTGATATGGACCTAAACCCTGAAAATATAACTTTAAACTTTTTCTAAAAGTCCCAAACCGTAATAATACAGGTCATAATAATGCATCCAAAACGAAACAAATAAATAATTACACGTGCTGCATTTGAATTACCACTCTTGAACATTTGCTTTTCCCATTTCTGGTTCACTCAACAAATTCCAGCCCACTATTGTGATGATGAGACAGAAAATCTTAGGGTGTAGTAATAACTCTTATTTCAAAAATCATTTTCATCCGCTGCTTTTTCTCTAAGTAGATTATAAACATTTATAATTGCTTGTTATAATAATATTCTGCACAGCATATTGCAATATAAATATATTTTTATCATAAAAACTTGTGTTGGCTATTTTTTTTTTCCCTGGGTGCAGAGGAAGATCAGAGTTAATTCAGCAGCGTTATGGTAATGAAGAAGTCCCTATCGGTCCCTGCATCACACATACTAACAAGCTTAGGATAAGCCCAGCCTCGGACGGTATGAGGTTTGAATTTCTGGAACCAACTCCATTTCTGCATCCAAATCTTGCTTCAGCAGAAACCAGAGGGGTGATTCCCCTGCTTAAAAAATTAGTGCAAGTGCATATATTTTTCTGCAAGGAAAGGGGGTTTGATACCTCGTAAGAGGAAAATGCACTGTATGTAAAAAAATATATATTTTTTAAGGGTGGCAAAAATCGCCTTCCGACGGCTAATCAGCTGGCACTTCTGAAAAGCCTGTAAGCATGCATTAAGAGATTTATACACAGTACAGGAGTAAAGCCTCACAGCATTGTTGACTCATTTAAAGATGCCAACATCTCAACTTTGTGCACTGCTAACAAATGCGCCCATGTTAAGTTGGTGTACTCTGCACTTCTCCTGTCTCTGTAAATCGCGGTGTATCTTCCATAAGCATGTTATGCCCCGGGGCTCATCAGCACCATGTGATACCAGGCAGAGCTGCCACTATGAGACAACATGCTAAATCCTGTTTGTGGGACTTGACTGCGCTCAGCTCTTAGACTAATCTAACCACCCTCAACCTCCCAATACAGCGAGAGCGGCTTCTGTCGATATGGAGGAGAGCAGACTGTGGAGGAAAAAACAGAGTTTTAACAGTCCATATATGTTTTTCATCAGTTCATGGCAATAGAAAGGCTTGTGAATTAAAGATAGATTCCATAACAATATGAACTTAAAAGTGTTGGATTTGAAATGTTTCAAATTGACTAAATCAAAAAATAAAACTATATATCCAGCTGATTTTGAGGATTTAAATTCCCAATTTAGTACCAACTGCTCAAGAAGATCCAGTTCTTATGATTTAGAGTTTTAAGGAGGCATCAATGCTTCTATTATTGATACTGCACAAACAAGGAGAGGTAATAATGGAAAATACTGCTGCATTCAGGGGGGAATCTGGCTCCTGCAACACTGTGGAACATGTGCAAATAAGGCATTCAGTCTATCAGACATAAAGGTCATCAGAGTGACAACCCTCTATGCCATGGCAGAGGAGCCATGGCGAGCAGTTATTTTCAATGTAGCATAAGAAGTTGCTTATTTGAAAAGATGTGTAGAAATAAGCCACGTTACATTTATTTGTCCTGTTTTAGGTCAGTTTTTGATTATTTAAATGATTTATACTTGCCAAATCTCATTAAAGTTAATAAAAAGACATTTAGAGATGTTTTTCTTGTATAAAGTCAGCTCTTTTCACTCTTGAACGGCATTTAGTAGAATGAACTTTTCTATGGTATGATTATGGTCAATGGCTACGCTATTATTTGTCATTTGTTTTCTGTGGGACTGACCTCAAAACTTTGTGACAGCTACTCCAAAACATGGATCTTGTTGTCCTTAAGTCGCTTTGTAACTAATTTGTTCACATCCTTTGAGTCATTTCAATGACCAGATTGGCCCAAGCCTCAAATTCCGTCTTTACATGTTGAGATGTTCCCTCCACATGACCACACAATGTTCCTTTACTTGTTGCCATCTGTTTTATGAATGAACCAATCTATAATTCACCAAGAAACAACTTGCTGCTCCTACTTCACGTCTAAAATGTTATGAAATCATCAGTGTGCAGGAAGTGTTTACACTTTTGCAAACTGTAATCTGGCCTTTTAAGCAGCTACTGGAGTAGTGGCCTCTTCTTCGCTGAGTGGTCTTTTTGCCCAAATCAAGGCACAATACTCGTTTCACTATATGTTAATGCTACTATTAGAGACTTTTCTAATTTTCATGCATTTTATCTGGGTTTAAAATCCATATTTAGCATTCAAACCGGTCCACGCTAGGGACAGCAGTATGGTGGTCGGACCTCCTGAAGGAGTTTAAACTCGCATGTAACTGATCAGATGCACATAGTAACTTTATCTATTTGGAAATTTGGACAACATGATGAACCAGACTTGTTGAGATTCATACTGTTTTTCCTGCTATTTGGTATTTTTTTTATTCCCAACCTTTTTGACCTGCCCCCACCAACACCCTTCAAGGTTGTTACATGTAACCCTTTTAAAACATGGTGTTAAGGCAATGAGAACAATGGGGCCCAACCAAAGTGAGACCTTTATCATACATTCAATTTAATGAATTTTGTTTGTCAATGAATTGCTGTAGATGTTGTTAGATACATTCAATTTAATGAATTATTTTTTTCAATGAATTGTTGTTGATGTTGTTAGCTTTTGGCAGGAAGGATCTCCTGTAGCTCTTTGTCTTACAGTGGATCTGTAGAAGCCTCTGACTAACGACGCTCTGTTGTTTGATGCATTTTGATGAGGAGGATGCAGAGGGTTGCTTGTAATACTCTTCATCTAATGAAGAAAATGTACACTTAAAATCGCATTTCAACTTTAAAATCTGAGCATTTGTCCTCAGAGATTGATTAGTTTCTTATTCTGGGAAAATTGTGTTTAGATTTATCTGCATGATGATTATGATCCAGTATACTAAGCTTACTTGGGGACAACTTTAGACCCCAATGCTGCAACAAAAAAAAAACTAAAAAAAAACACCCCTAGCTCCAACAACGTCCTGGGTAAATTAAGTGGTGGCTGTATAATATATTTAGTTTTTTTTAACGTTTTTATTCACAAAGTAATTTCTTTTCTTTAAACTCCAGAAATGAACTTTTGAGCTCATTTAAAGCTATTTAGCAGTTGACTCTTTAATTATTTTAGAAAACTAAAACGAAGACGATGATGAGCCAGAGCTGATATACATATGTATCTAACTTTTCCTTCCCCCTACTGCCTCGCCAACTGTCGTTCTGTCCTCAATGCTCGCTGTCTTTCTGTCTGCCTCTTTTCTCTCCTAATGATAATTCAGAACATCACAGATTTGGCACTTGTAGCAGGTCTCGTAGAAAAATTAATTAATGCAAACTCCAAGTGCTATCGAAATTATACATTTGGAGTGCACGCAGATAGAGAGAAAGAGAGGGGGAGAGATGTGAGGACGTTCTGGTCTCATTAAGAGAGCAGGCAGAGTGAAATTAGTCTGAATATAATGACAGGCCACACTATCTCATGTAAAAACAGCCCTGTTTTCCTCTCTCATTCATTGGCACTAGTAATTAGTTTTGGCCCTAAAACTGTCACCCTTTACTCTAGAAAAGGCATATGTGATTTGAGGTGCAATTTAATCTTGCTTTAATGAAGAACTAATGGACGCATTGCAAATTACTTTTTTTTTCTCCCCACAACCCCCTCCCTGTGTGATTGAACAGGGGCTTGGGAAAAAAAATCTATTTCCTGCTTTTGAAAAGATCAAGAGTATCTTTGATAATGGCGAGAGCGTCACCGGCAGCTTCACTGCATCGAGCCAGCAAGCTCTTTTAGGTGAATCACAATTCAGTGGAGAGGAGGCCACAATTAGCGACAAAGCAGAGAGAGCACTGCAGGGCCCAGGCAGGCAAAAAGACCCCCGGTGCTCCGGGCTCCTTGTTAGAAACAGGCCCTGGAGGTGTCACATGGTAACAATGCGGCTTGATAAATTACCCCTTAAAAAGAAGAAAAAGATGTACCACTAATTTTCAATTACACCTATAATGCATTTCCGATTGGAGAGAGAAATTGGGCATGCGTGCTTGAGAACAAATAGTCACATTCTCAGTACTGCCCTCCTTGTTTGTGATAGCAGCGCCTCTGATATCCAGAGTATTAGCAATAAATGACATGGTGTTTAAAATGGCAGCTACAGAAAGAGGAACATATAGAAGAAAATCTAATCATTTCTTCCAATTACTTAGATGTTTGTTAAATGATAATCACAGGTAAGAGTGGCAAAATTACTTTTTCATCTGATTTTACCCAATTTTCCAAATGATGTTGTTGTTTGAAGCAAGACAAGAACGTCAGTAGGGAAGAGTTTTTAAAAAAATCGGCTGTGAAGAAGAACTGCCTGCCTGCAGCTTTGTAAACCACTTAAAGGCCACTGTGTTTCAATCTGGCATCGCTAACAGATGATGTTGTAGAGAATATATCAAGGCCAAATAATAGTCCTTGAAATGGGTGAAAGGGGATGTGAGAACTGAGGAGGGTCAGACATGTGGAACATGTGTATCTGTCGTTTTTATGTCTGTGTGTGAATTTGAGTTGAGCTGAAGCAAAGCAGAAAGCCTAATGGGAGTGGGCTTAACTCCTGCACACAGCCTCGCTACATATCTGATTACTGGGACCAGTAATTTTCTTTCCTTAAATAAGGAAGAAATTGGATAGGATGAATGAAATTTGGCTGTCATACTGCAGTGATGGTGCAGCAGGGAGATTATGTGTTTCACATAATCGTTCATCATTTCCCAACCAGTGTTCAGGCTTAGCATAATGGAATTGGTAAACTGGTTTAAATCAGAACGTGTGGACAGACTATCAGGCAGACAGTGAGGGTCTGTGGTAATGTCTTCAGACCGAGCACACACACATAGAGCAAGCAGGAACATCACCTCTCCTTCCTTAGTACCAGCACACATTAAACAATGTTTCAGCAACATGTTCTCTATCTCCCCCTGACAGAAACTGGTTCTTTATCATTTATGTGTTGATTCAAGGACCTATTACCCTTAACTGATATAGTTTTATCATAATTAGTATTGCAGGTTAACCCAAGAAAATATATTTAAAAAAAGTACTATTCTGTATATTTATGATTCACATGTATTTCTACATTAAAACAGTTCATATGTAAAGACACCAGTAACCCAAGGTAACATCTAGAGAAATATTTGATATTTTACTTTAAAATCTGTTACTGACTTTTTATTCAATTTCTAGCATGTCGAGTTTTATTTCACATTTTTATTGCTAATATACTTTTGAAAATGCCTCTTATTGCCTAATTACCTAAAGATTTAAAGCACCGTCTGCTTATATTGTATTTGAAATTCTGAACCAAAACATTTAAAAGGTTCACATATTCAAAATCTAATATGTCTTTAAAGCAAGTTTCATCAAAGTTCTGTAAAAAGCAGGCATTTCTGGTTATTGCAATATATGATTTGTTGATGAAACGGCAAAAAATGGCAAGTGAAACTTTCCTGTTTTTACTGGATTTTAACAATATTTCCTAAAAAAAAAAAAAAAGATTGATTTATTTTGTTATTTAACAGAAGACCAATAAACAGACACATAGCTATACAGTCATGCTTGAAAGTTTGCATACCATTTCATTTAAGACAAAAGAAAATCAGCCAGTAAAATAGATTTAAAACGTCAAAAGTAACAATGAATAAAGAAGAATAAAAAATGAAAATCATACATTTATAAATAAAACAGGTAAAGATACGTGATGGAGCACGTGAACTAATATATTGTTGAGCAACAGTTTGAGACAATAATAACTGTAATCAGGTGTTTTCTGTAATGTTGAGGACATTTTCAGTCAGACTTCTGCAGCTGTTGACAGGTATGTTAATGAGCACTGTAGTTTAATTTGTCTGGGACAGCTTGTTTTTTTAGAATTGTTTTTTTAAACAAAAATTTAAAATCAATATTTTATTTGAATAAATACATTTTAATTTATACTTTCTCAGTTTTGAGTTATTTAAATCATTGGTGTGAATTTATCATTTTCTTTAATGGGAGGGTAGGTAAACCTTTAAGTACAACTGTAACACATGGCTGAGGATAGGAATAGACTGATACATGATTCGGCCAATGTTTTTGGCCAATATTAGCATTTTCTTTTTCTTATATTGGCATCAGCTGATACTCACCTGTATTCTCTGATTCATTAGTTCATTTAGCAGCCATGTCTTGAGACCACATAAGGCACATGCTTTCCTGCTACCTCTATTTGCTGTCTGTTGTTAATGTTTTCTTTAAATTTTCAATAGATTTTTCTTTTTTTTTTTCATTTTCGTTTAACATTTGATGTTGATGTGTACTTTTTCAAGAATCTATGCCAAAATAATAAGAGGCATATATCAGTGCATTGGCCTTATGAACCTTTACTGGTCTATCTGAAGTTGAGGAGAACTGTTTAATGTTCTAGGGTAAGTATATGCTTTAGACAGGATTTCAGTGGAAATAACTATTTGTCTTATAAATGCTGTTTTTACTCTTTTACCGGTCATCATATAATAATTAGATAATAATGACGAGACAAAACATAATCTGGCAGTATTTTGAATAATGTCTCTAAACAATCTATTTACTGCAAAATTTCTTTAAGGGATTTTTTGAGAAGCAACGTAAGGAATGGAAATATCAGAAATGAGAGCATTAGTAGCAACAAGGTTCTATTAGATCTAATGTAGTTTTGTATCAACATTTAAATAGGCTATTATGTATTTTGAATCAAGCCGACATTTCTGTATCCAAGTTATTTTTTAACATTGCTCTTGGGTTGTATAATGTTAGTTTCATTTGCTTTAGGTGAAATTTATCTTATAATTTAGATATAAAGTTTATGTTTAAATCTATATATTCTTGTGATTTACTGCTTTGGGGTGGCGACATTAATCAACTTTTCACTCATATACACAGTTGCCTGGTATGATTGTATGTTTTTTAGGAATAACATTATTTAAAATTTAATAAAACCAATTCAAAATCATTTCTATTTTAGGATGTTCTCTGTAATGTATCATGAAGCATTTCACAGCATGTGTTATTTAAACTGTCTTGTGGGATTTTCTCTGTTACTTTGAATTCACAATGCTGTATTTAGTCTCTAACGGAGTCTAGATGTTGTGCATATTAGATGCAACAGTTGCTCCAATCATTTAGAGCCACAGAAGGCTAATCATTGGCCACTAGGTGTCACAGTCACTGTTTCTAAAAGATTTTATGAAACATCTTCTCTCTACACATCTACACCATCTGATGACTACACTATGTGTAATGTAAACATTGTAAGAGTAAAGATTTTAAATGTTCTAATACAGCCCAAAAAATATCTGAAAAGAATGAAAATAAAGGATCTGTACATATAAAATATATGGGAGCAAATTGTTTGTGATTTAGCAGCCATTTGTTATAGTAAAATATCATAAAACTATATATGATCAGGTTGAAGAACTTTAAAACCTTGTTTTGAGTGATGTCAAGAACCTGTGAGATAAAGCAGCCAATTTAAAACTCATTTCTCTCTGTTCAGTATCTACCTTTTGTTTCTATCGAGTGAGGAAGTATTGTAGTTACGCTCAATTGTTTTAATTAATTGAAAAATGTTTGAGTGTGGGGCTGCAGGTTAGGGCTGCAGTTAGCACTGTTGTCCTTAAAATGAGAAGACAAAGCTAGGGTTCTTTCTATGTGAATTTTGCATGTTTTCACTGAAGATGTGTAGGTTAAGGTTAACTGGACTGTACTAATTATCCCAGGTGTGAGTGAATGGCTGTTTGTCCTGTCATAATCTAGCAACCTGTCGCTCAATGTCCTTGGAGTAAGGCACAACCCCTCTGGGGCTCCACAAGGATAAGCAGGTATACCCACTGGATGCATAGAAAAGAAATCTGTGAAATGAACATTGCAACTAAGATGTTACATAAGCTACACATACAGGGCTTCATTTTAGTGTGTGAGGTTTCATGTCTAAATTGGACCAGCCTGGTGGCCAATCTTCATTAATTGCACATTGAACCAATAAGAGCAGAGTGTGAAGGTCCAATTAGCAGGGTAAGAGCACAGTTTTGCTCAAAATATTGCAATGCACACAACATTATGGGTGACATACCAGAGTTCAAAAGAGGACAAATTGTTGGTTTACGTCTTGCTGGCGCATCTGTGACCAAGACAGCAAGTCTTTGTGATGTATCAAGAGCCATGGTATCCAGGGTAATGTCAGCATATCACCAAGAAGGACCAACCACATCCAACAGGATTAACTGTGGACGCAAGAGGAAGCTGTCTGAAAGGGATGTTCGGGTGCTAACCTGGATTGTATCCAAAAAACATAACACCACGGCTGCCTGAATCACGGCAGAATTAAATGTGCACCTCAACTCTCCTGTTTCCACCAAAACTGTCCGTCGGGAGCTCCACAGGGTCAATATACACGGCCGGGCTGCTATAGCCAAACCTTTGGTCACTCATGCCAATGCCAAACGTCGGTTTCAATGGTGCAAGGAGCGCAAATCTTGGGCTGTGGACAATGTGAAACATGTATTGTTCTCAGATGAGTCCACCTTTACTGTTTTCCCCACATCCGGGAGAGTTACGGTGTGGAGAACCCCCAAAGAAGCATACCACCCAGACTGTTTCATGCCCAGAGTGAAGCATGGGGGTGGATCAGTGATGGTTTGGGCTGCCATATCATGGCATTCCCTTGGCCCTATACTTGTGCTAGATGGGTGCGTCACTGCCAAGGACTACCAAACCATTCTGGAAGACCATGTGCATCCAATGGTTCAAACACTGTATCCTGAAGGAGGTGTCGTGTATCAGGATGACAATGCATCAATACACACACAAGACTGGTGAAAGACTGGTTTGATGAACATGAAAGTGAAGTTGAACATCTCCCATGGATTGCACAGTCACCAGATCTAAATATTATTGAGCCACTTTGGGGTGTTTTGGAGGAGTTAATCAGGAAACATTTTCCTCCAACAGCATCACACCGTGACCTGGCCATTATCCTGCAAGAAGAATGGCTTAAAATCCCTCTGAGCACTGTGCAGGACTTGTATATGTCACACTGTATTGGCCCTACAGCATACTAATAAATTATTGGGGTCTAAAACCAGGTGTTTCAGTTTCATTGTCCAACCCCTGTATACTCCTCTGCTACAACTTTTTTTGGATAAGCTACTAAAATCTAATGCCAGGGAACCAATTTAAAATTAGTTATCCTTACATTGTAATGTGTGATAAAGATTCATCCTCTGTTTTCATTGCTAATATTGGTGTAAAATGTTGAACTCTGCCAAAGATGATGAAGGTATTACTTTTATACTTTTATGATTCTTTTATAATGATTTTATCTCTATTTATTGCTTAATTCACGTAAAGCACTTTGAATTGTCTTTGTACTAAATGGTGCTGTATAAATGAACTTGCCTTATCTTGCCCATTAACAAAAGTGAGAGAGGGACATCCCAGCAATTCAGCTCCATGCACATGCAGCTTATGTGACAGAATATCATTGCGGATTCACATGCTTCTAACACAAGACAGAGTTTGACTTTTAAAATAATCTGAACATCTTGGTATATGTTGCGTTAGAAAACTTTGAAACAGCCGTTTCAGAAAGAAGGAATTAAAAGTTTCTTTGTTTAGCAGAACATGTCTGATGTAAAATAATTAGTACAGAGATTAGACAACTTAGATGACTAAAAGTGTCTACTTATATAAAATATCCAATTTAAATTGAGATCTTTATTTTATGAAAGACCCTGACCTAAGTGATAGTTCCTGTTTTATTACTATACTATACATGTCCATTTGTAAATCTGTTGATTGTTGGGTACACACACTTCATAGATTGGCTGTTTTCACGTTTGCATGCCTTTTGACTCTGGCTCTTTTAGCCACTCTGGAAGAATTAACTCTCATCAGGAGATAAATGCTTTTCCATATAATAAATGTCACCACTCAGCATGACAATGAGCTGACTGGCTCATACAGCATACAACATCACAAAGAGAAAACATTTAGTGAACTAAAGTTATGCTTTCCCCTAGAGATGATGAGCTCTGTCCAAATATCCCTCCAGCAACTTAGGTTGGTTGTTTTCAAATTACTAAACAAAATCTTTAATTTGTCCATAACCTTAATTGTTAAGATAATTTTTAAGATTTTAGCAAGATCTCTTTCTTAAATACACATGATACACCTGCACTGTTACTACAACCATTACTGCATTCCTAAGGTATTTATATGTTGAAAATGTATGTCTCATAATGTTTTAATCCTTCTTTATACCGCATCCTATTTTCATTAGACCTCTAATGGAAATAGACTTTAAGGGCTAAATCAGATACATTTATTGGGTAAACGGTCTTATATGAAATTCATCGTTCCTTTTTAAATAAATAGAACAACAAAAAATGTCAGAAAAAGCCTTTTAGATTTAGACAAACTGTGCTAGCATCAATAGTAAGTGATCATGGGAACAGTTCTGCTGTTATCTAATTGAAGGCTCATGTTTAACAACTTCTAATAGGAAATTAAATGTGCCATTAAAAATGTCAGAGCATATTCATCATCTAACATTTTTTGTAGTAATATTTTTGTATTTGTTTGTTTATTTTTTTCTTTTATGTTATTTGGGCTTGTTACAGTTAATGAAAAAGTTGGGGGAACCTTGTCCTCAGATTTGATTGAAAGTGCTAAACTTTTTTCTACCGATCAAATGAAGAATTCATCAGCTACAATAACCTTGGACCAGACCTTTTTTGTCTACTGTTTCTTTCTAAAAGTCATTGAAGATTTTCTTGCACAACATTCTTTGCCTTTCAGTGCACATAAGTGCAGTCAATGCCTCTTGCTGCAATTTGAGTAAACCCCACTGGTGTCAATGCAATTCTGCTGCAGAATTTAAGACCCCTACAAATGGTGAGCAGCAGGTGTAAACATGTTATAAGAAGCAAAACAGGCTGCAAACACTGAATGATGCATTAAAGCACACATACAAACAAATCCAACAGAAAAATACTACCAAATAACATTAGTGCAGAAATGCTGCAAAGCAAGCATATATATATATTTTTTAAAGCTACTAACTTTCTCCACAAAACAGAAGTGCACCAGATCGCTAAGGGGAGTCGACCACCTAGTCAGATGGGACTGCAGAATGTTTGCCTATGTATTGCCTATGTATTGCCTATGCTGCTGTTCTATATTAAAGTAAAAGAGACATTCAGAAAAACACATTAAGCAAAGCCTCCCTCTTTTTCCTTCTCTCTAACTTTCTACTTAACATCAAATTATTACCTTTCTGAGGACCTGGTCCCATATAACTAAGTGATAAACTCCTTGTAGTGGTCTGTCACACTTTAATTTTGTGGAGCAATTTTGCAGATTTCTTTGTTGATGTAAATGCATTACCTTTCTCCAGACAAAAAATTGGAAAATATACAACAAAGCGGTCAATGTTGAAAAAGCAGCCTCAGATCCAGTTTATATGGCTCGTCTTTTTCAGTTCATAATTTTGGGTGAGTTACTATTTAATTTCAGTATGAATCTAAGTGTTCTGTGAAGACCTCATAGAACAAAAGTGAAAAAAAAAAAACATCTTGAAAGCCAAGGAAAACAGCAGATAATGGGTCAGGGATAAAGTGGGGGAAATGTTTAACCCAGTTTTATGTTATAATATCCCACTCTTTGAACAGATAACTCAGCCTTTACCCTCCTCAAATGAAATCAACACAAATGTTAAATACGCAAACAACCATTTACTTAAAACAAGAAGAGGCCTATTGTATATTTGGGGGCACTGCAGAGAGCCCCAGCTTAGTGTGAACAATATGTTGACAGGTCAGTTATTAGTTATGTATTCAAAAATATCTGGTCTTTCATTTAAGACTGGCAAGAAGAAAGCCATGGTAGTTAAATGAAAACACTATAAGTCTGATTTAAAGCTATTTTTTAAATGTGCAAACAATCTTGTATCACCACTGTTTTCTGCTCTTATTGTCATATGTCAGGGCTGACTTAGACCATCCACTTGAGCCTCAGGCAGCAGGGACTGTATAGTTCCACTGCTAAGAACATGCTTTGGACATTCCAGTTTCTCCTCTGAAGGACCTAGACTGTGGAACGCTCTCCCCACTGACCTGAAACCACAGACTGATTTTAACATCTGTGAAGCTGTTGCAGAGAGCTCCTTCAGTGACAGACTGCTGCACCCTAAATGCAAAAGAGAGCGTTATCACAGATCCTTCCTCCCAGCAGCTGGAAGACTTTATAACCATCACTGTTCCAAACAACCTTAATAAGATGCTGCATTCATGCTGATTTTGCACAGTTTCTATCTTAGTCATTTAAATAACATGCTGCTGTCATTTTTTCTGCTATTTTTAAATATCCATTACTGTAAAAATGTCCTTAGCTGTATATTGGTTATTTATTCTCCCAGTGTACAGTTTTATATTGTAAAAACACTTTACAATGCATTATTTATTTATTTTTTTCCTTTTTACTAGTATGTTATTCTTATACATTTTTCTAATGTCCATATTTGTGGACATTTTTTCTATAATCTTGCTGCTGTAAACACCAGAATTTCTCCATTGGAGGACAATCAAGGGATTTTCTATTGTTTTATTCTCTATTCTATTCTAAGACAGAATATTAAAACAGGGGCTGAAGTCATGACAAAGATGTTTACATAACAATGTTTATACAGTACATGAATTAGCCTCAAGTTTAATGTATGTACTTACTGTATGGACCATCAGTCTATTGAAAGCAATCAATCAATCACTGTACGTGTTCTTTTGCATTTTAAACTGTCTGCTGTTGTATGCAGTTTATCTACACTGTATTATTCAATATCTAAAATATTTTTTAAAGCCTCCTGTGGAGTGATGTTGAAAATTAGCACATGTGCTGACACACTCAAACATTGCATCTGGTTTGTCCAATGTATATACTGTATGATGTTCATATTAAATAAACAAATGAATGAATTAATAACAAGCCAAGCTTGTGGCAATGCACATGTGTAAAAAGGGTCCATAATTAGATCAAACTATCATGCCTACAAGCATAAAGAAACATAATGTTAGGAGGCTTTTTCACAGCAGGGACAGAGTAGCATGGGGCTGATGGGAAGATGTTTGAAGCTGAACACCGGTGACTGCAGAATATCTAAAAATGCTCAGCAGAACCCTCAACTTACATTTAGAGCTGCAGTGGTTCAGATCAACATATAGCCTATATATATGTTTTGTGGCAAATCAGAGCTGAACTCTTATTTACAATCTGTAGCAGAAAAGATTACTTCCCCAAATGCTCTTCTCCAGATTTTTAAAAACCTTTTTTCCAAAGAAACAGAAGGAATTCTGTGTTGATTTTCAAAAGCACCCGGAAAATGTGCATTGCGTCAAAATGTTTAATACAAAGAATTAAGTAAGATGAATAAAAAAAGCACATCCTATTTTTATGTACATTTTCCATTTCAAAATTCCTTTTACTTGTTTTGCCTTATTCTATTAGATTACTTGCCTGTTTAAAAAAGTGTTTAAGAGGTAAATTAATCTCAATAAGATATAGTCAATTGTGTTAATTAATTATTCTGTTAGTTCGTTTGAAGTTTATTATTTTGTATAAATTAGTTTATTAGCTCACATATGGGCTATATTTTTCTGCAACGTTAGATGAGATGCAGAAGAACGGGCTCCACTCATCCGGTTTTAACTTCGCCTTTAGGAACACCTGTCGTCCCGGCTTCCGTTGCGTGTCCAATATGGAAGAACTGGTGGTGGAGGTCCGTGGCTCCAACGGAGCTTATTACAAGGTAAATACCAGTTTATCAGTCTGTTTGGGAAGCTTGTGTTACTTTATCATGTACTATGTGTTCTACTGAAATGATGAAGAACCACGGCTGGTTGTTTCGATTGGCTCTGGCTCCATCCAACTGATGTTCATCGGGCTGAAGGCGTAGAGCTAGCCAAAATTAGCAAGCTAAGCTAACAATGCTAACAGGTCTGAATAGTTTTTGACGACGTTTGGTCAACACTAGAGAAAGAAGCACAGTTTAATTCTGCAGGGACTTGCATTCTAAACGAATAAAAGTGTTTTTCCCCAGCTTTCTAATACTCTGGGTGTTTCCTTCTTTAGCTAAAGCTAGCTCACTTGCTAGTTAGCAAACTGTTGACGTCTGATGATGATAAGTAAACATGGTAACCATGTAAGATTCAGTTCAATATATTTCTGCGTTAATCACAGTTTTAGAACACGAATGGGTATTTTATTCCAGTGATTTTTAGAGGTGGCGTTTAGTAAGCACGCTGCCTGTTTCCGAACAGCCTCTGCCACTTTCTGTCGCCGTCTATTATTTGATACTTGATCATGCCCAAGCTATCTTTACTATGTGCATGTGTGAGCCAGCTGTTCCCTGTCACTCCTGACCAGCTGGCATGCCAGCAGAGGGTCGCTGATACCGCACACTTAGAAGCTATTTCTAGACCACCAACCCAAAGTAATACTCTCATCTTTTTTTGCACGGCTTTCCTTCTTTCCTCATTTCTTTCACCACCATGTCTGATTGATATGTCAGTAATTATTCATTCTTCCCTCAGTGCTTTTTGACCGTTACCCTAATTAACCGTTTTACAAAGGAGCTTTCAGACTAATACATTGAATGTTCACATCAAAATGAGCTGATGGAATTTTTTGAGTTGGACTTTTATTATAGAGAGTCTTAAAACTTATAAACGTTGGTCTAATATGACTCTAGAAACTTGTGAGATGGGTTTAAACTTTTCTTTGTTTTTTGCTGAACACCCCTGATATTTCAATCTTTGAAGGAGTCATGCCACTGGAATGATTGAATATTAGGGGTTTAGAATCTCACAGAAAATGTTAAACTTAAAAAACCATCCTCATTTATGCTTCAGTCTCCAGTGCTCACCTTGATGAATTGAACCATAAAAAAGAGGTCTTGATTTGACTGGTATTAGCAGAAATTGGGAGGATCTTTGCAATTTGTCATTTTGTGTCTGTTTCATCCAAAACTACTTCCTAAATTTTCTTTCTTTTTTTTTTTTTTTTTCAATAGTTGCATCTCTAAAGTGCAATAAAACAAATAATTGGTGTGAAATTTAATATTTAAGTTGCTATCAATCAGTCTCTTTAAATTAGTTTGAAATTGATAAATTTTGTTGACTACTTTACAATCAATAGCTAACACAAAAAATACCTAATAGGATTATTAGTTTTTTTGTAGATTTGTACAAAATGACACTTAAACCATTCCACATGCGATGTTAAGTGCATATTGGCAGAAAAAGTTTTTCCATGATAAACGGAAACGTTTTTATATTTTGTGCAGTTTTGTCTTAACTTCTGCTCTGAGTTGGTTGTTTCTTCAGCAAGTAGAATGTTTAGGTCTGTGCACTCCAGTTAACAGTTCAATTTAAATACCAACATAGTTGACCATTATTACAACTATCAATTAATCATAATTTGAAAAAGTATTTCAACTAAGGCTGAAACAATTAATCAGATTAATTATGATTAATCGATTAATGAAATAATCGTCAATTAATTTAGTAATTGATTATTTGTTAATAAGAATATAGAGACTCTAAAA